>NW_015392925.1:0-3295 GCF_001527695.2 Protobothrops mucrosquamatus
AGATTTTGGAATTAATTATAATAATCCTTCCCATGGAAAAATGTTGTTGTTTTGAATTCTTTAAAAAAAACATGATAGGATGGGACTTTGAAGGTTGAACACTAGATGTAACTAGAAGGAACTAAATTAAATTTGACTTATTAATTCAGAATGGAGCAAAATATTTTAACATAGGATATACTGAAAGATATTTTTGAACGATGGACCCAGAAGTTAATATTAAAACTATCTGTGTTTATAGAAGAGGAACAAATTTTAACAGACAAGACTGTGACTGATCTGAAAGTGTTTTTAAAACTGACAAGCTACAAGGACAATATGGAAAAATATGCTACACTACACATAGAAAACATAGAATGCCATAATAATTAAAATGGATTTACAAATAATAAACCAAAACAGTGACCTGAATAATCTTTATATATTGGCTTTACAAAAGAAGCTAGTTAAACCTGTGAAGATTTTTGTGGAAAGTAAAGAAGAAAAAATGAAAAGAAATCAAGTTTTAGGACATTATTTGAAGGGCCTAAAGACCAAGATTATTAAAAGAAAAAGGAGTATAAAGTTTATTTGATCAAAGTTAAAATAGGTATGTTGATATCTTTGGCAACCCTTAATGGACTTTTGCTGATCAGGATTGAAGTGATGAGTTTGTTAAGGATTTTTTTATATATAAATAAGAGTTGGGATATGGGAAGAAGAGATCATTTGTTATATTTTTAAGAGGTGATAAGTTATTAAAATTGTTTATTCTTGTTGTGATGAAGTGGCAGATCATTTCCTTATATATTTCTTTTCTTTTTCTTTACTATATTCTTGTTTTTTATTTTTTGTATCTTCTTTTTCTTTTCTGCAACTTTTATTTTGCCTTTTTATTTCTTTGTTTGTATTAGTTTTATCATTATAGTTTTAATTTTTAATAAGATTACTGTTGAAAAGAAATCATTTGTTTGTTTTTTCCCTCCCCACATCCCCACTTCTCACAGGATTGTCATTTTAGGAGCTCTGCTTCTTGTCAGCATTATCACTCACCTGCCCATGTTCCAGAAAAGTGTTCAGATGGGACACGGTTGTTGCATAATAGGTAGACTTCCATTTTGATTTGCAGCCATGATACTGCAGGACAAGGAGAGCCTATATGCAACTTTCTCATATAAAAGATTCTGTTCTGCAAAATATTCCTGATAATTAAAACCTGGACCAAATAGTGGGGATGGAGACTGCAGATGGTGCCCCACAGTCTTCCTATTGATCAGCTTTATCATCAGGGCTTGTGGAGACAATATTTCCATTTGAAATTAAACTTATCAAACATGTAGATTTGATCATAAGTTGTCAGTGTTATATTAATTGAAGTTATACTATGCTCTACTGAATATATAAACGTCGCCAAGATACTCTTAGCTATTGTATATGATGCAGCAGTTGGGAGAAATTCTTTTTATTGAAATTATGGGCAAACACATACTTGATTTTATTTGCATCAGATAATGTATCAGAAGCCTGTTTAAAGTAGATAACCACACTTTTAACATGCCTTCTGCACAACACAACACACTTCTGACAATCCAGTTACATTTTGTTGTATCTCCTCCTCCCATTTCAGATACAGTTCAAGCTTATCTTTCAGTTTCATTAATCTTAGAGTTACTTCTTTTTAGCATGTAATTTTGTTTGGGAGTAGTTCAAGATACACAAGAAGGCTAAATTATAATTGTATTATTTCTACCAGAGTAGACATTTTATTTGCAAGTGATTTCATGTACTTAACCATGAATCTGGAATAATTTTGTATGATATTTCATACAGTGTGATCATAAAACATTATTTGAATTTCCAGAGTGACATCTGGATATCTGACAAGGATGTACTATGCAGTCACATTTGGAAATTTTAATTGCACTCAAACAGCACACTGCAAGTCAAAAAGGCCATCCCTTCCGATCCATGTTTGCTCTGTAAAGAAACTTAAAAAAATATTTTTCTACAAATCAAATAGTGCAGAACATTGTGATCCAAATGAATGTCATATCTTATCAGTCTCCTTTTCCTTCTTTCTTGTTCTCTTTAAATAAATGTTTGCAGATTCCACTTTTGATACCCTGAATGGCAAGTCCTCATTATTTTCTGTTTCTAGAGGTTACAGAGATTTAATGTCAACATGAAATCTTTGAGGTAGTTTCATTTGCCTACCTTAACCTGTTTGATCAAATGAGAACCTTTTTCTAACTTTTCAAAATACTACACCTTCAGGATCTATGCAGTCTCTTAATCATTGCTCAGTTTCTTTTATCTGTTTCTTTTTTCTTTGCACTCATAACAAAACTGCAGCTCAAACCTTCAAGACTGAACTCTAATCCATATTTTTAATGTAGCCCTTCTATAGACAATGTAGTTTTGGTTCCCAAGTAGCCTACTTAAAAGGATCTAGATATGTATGCTTAAAATCATAGATCAAACATTCAAGTAGTTAATTTCTAGTTGTATCAACAATGCCAAAAATAAAATGTTTTAAAAACTCAATAGAAATATGCTAAATAAGTAACATTTTCTTAAATTTCCTCTCTATATCATAGATATCTATTTTCAGTTTTCCTCTATTTTTCTAATACAGTTTTGAATTCAGTTTCCCTTTGTTGCTTTGTTGCTTTTAGAATGCTACAGACAAATAAGAATTACTTAACAATTACTATTATAAATAATTATTTATCTTCTTTGAGGGTTGGTTAGTTTGGAAATTGGGATTAATGGAAGTGCTGAGGTGAGGTGGGGCATGTTCTTCTGAACCTCTTTCAGGTAGTTTGGTTTTAGCATACTGTACCTATACAATTGCTGTTATTGTCATCTATAACACTTTTTTCCTCTTTAATATTTGACAACCTAGGTTTAGTCATGTTTTTCTTATGTGGTGCCCCATAAAAGTATGTAACCATATATATCATTGTTCCTAGAATTTTTTCTTCATTTCTTGTGGAAGGAACAGTGACACAATTCATGACTGTAACATAATCCCAAGAATATGTATTTAAAGCCACATTGACTGTTGGTTGTATAGTATCCATATAAGCTTTCTTTGTTCTTTGATATTTTTTTTTATTTATTTATTTTATTTTATAATTTAATTTGTATCCCGCCCTTCTCCTCACCGGACTCAGGGCGGCTAACAGCCTTATAAAACAACATTACAATAAATATCCATATTAAAACCAAATTAAAAGAAAATATTCGTAAAGGCCAATCGTTAAAATTACCCTTAAAATTACCCTTAAAAACCCCACTAAAATTCCCTAGGCCA
>NW_015392925.1:4904-7597 GCF_001527695.2 Protobothrops mucrosquamatus
GCGCAAAGTCCTCGGCCCTCCCCTCCAGGGGATCCCCCCTCCCTCAATTGAAGGAGAGAGCGGGTCACCCTGAAGAGGGAGGCCGGGCGGTTATCTGATGACGCAATGAGGGTGGAATAGTAATTAGACCTCGCCACCCTCATCGCCACAAGGTAGGATCTAACATGTATCCTTACCTGTGTTCGGTCGGATTCGGTTCAGCTAGCCCTCCAACTGCTCTCTAGGCGTCTTTTCCGGCGTTTCATCTCTCTCAGCTCCTCCGTAAACCAAGGAGCCAGTTGAGATCTACGCCGGGTCAGAGGCCGCAAAGGCACGACTCGGTCCAGTGCCGCGGCAGCAGCTGCTTCCCAAGCCGCCGCCTGATTTTCCGCCGAGTCGTGAACTAGATCTGTGCTAAAACCAGCTGATCCATCAGATTCAATAGAAAACTTGAAACTTTTAACAAGGTAAGGAATCTATCATTCTGTTGATTCTTCAGTGAGGTAGATAATTCCTCTTGTTTCCATTACTTTCAGTTTTGCTTTTCAGTTTTGTTCACAAAGTTGCATTTCTCCTAGTATTATTACCAATTGTGCATCTTTCTAATACTAATTGGATGAGTTATTGGAGGACACATAGGGCCATAAATATCATCTTTATGTCTGCTTAACCATGGAGATGGGGTTGGATTTTTTGCATTTTATTTTGCTATGATGATCATTCTGAATTGACTGAGTTATCACAATAACTATTTGTAACTTTTCAGACATTTATAGCCCCGGCATAATTCTTTATGGATTTGGCATATTAATGTTTTCTACATCAAATGCAGTTTCCTTTCATTTCAAACTGGATTCACAATCACTCACTGTGTTTAATGATCTCTCAGTATATGGCTTTGGTCTTGCTTAAGCTTCCATCTGTTGTGATCACTTTCAACTACTAGGCTGATATTGGCACACAAATCAATTTTAACGATTTGGGCAGCTGGGTATTGTTTCAGATTTCTCACTGATGTCTCACCCTGTCCATAGTGAATTAAGCCTTTGAAGACATATCTGCATCCACATCTACCTATACGCCATCTCTATCTTTACCTCCGCACTTACCTCTACATCGACATCGACATCTATATTTCCTGTCTGTCTGTCTGTCTGTCTGTCTGTCTGTCTATCTATCTATCTCTATCTCTATCTCTATCTATCTATCTATCTATCTATCTATCTATCTATCTATCTATCTATCTAATGTTTTTGTATTTTTATAATTTTTAGCTATAAATGTTATAAAAGTTATAATGTCCATGCTTGTAACATTTCTATCTTAATTCTGTATAATAAGTGCAAAATTGTTTATCTTACATCAGTTACATTTTTTGCATAAATCTTGTTCTGTTTCCAAACTTTGAGACCTGCTACTCTTTCCTAAGTCTTTATCATAGATTATTCCCAATACTGAAATATTATCTCTTTAATTTTCAATTATGAGTTAATGATTTCTGCTTCTTGACATATATCAGTAGTGTTTACTTGGGAAAAAGCATTCTTACACTTTCATATCTTATGACCTAAACAACATATGATAAAAGATTTGAGTCAATTTGTCAACATCAGAAAACTTAACTCTTTAATTTCAAGACTGCTACAACTTTTGCCAAATGTTCAGACTTCTTTGTTGTCATGATCTTAAGATAAATGTTTTATACTTTATACTTTTGGCAGCATATTGTTGGCCTCAAATGTCTGCCAGAGTTGTTAATGGTTATTTTTTTTTTTCTTCATCCATAAATTTAAATATACCGTATACACCAATGACATGTGCACTAACCAGTGTCAAAAAAGATGCTATTTTCTGTTTATCTTCTTTGTGACCACCAATTACATTCATTTACGACAAAAATCTTTGTTGAAAGCATTGACATTGGTCTTTCACATTGCTAGTAAGTTTCAGCTCTAGTAGTGGCTTCAAATCATTCAATTTTATGTGCACACATATGTACATCTGGTTGTATGGGTGGGTGCATGTATTTGTGTGACAAATACTGACATTTCTCAGCAGGTACAATTTTCTAATGACTGCTGAGTAATGCTGTAATTGGTCTTCTAGTTCCGAGGCTTTAGCCTTCTAGTTCAGTGGGTTTCAATTTTTTTCAGCCCTTGTACTTATGACTATCACAGCATCCCACAGTCTCTTTGGGCACTTGGCAAATGGTGCATACTTACAACAGTTGAGCATCCAGGGTCATATGATCACCATTTACATCCTTTATGATGGGCATCCATCAAGCAATGTTAATGAGGAAAACCAGACTCACTTAATGATCATGTGATTCACTTAACAACTGTGGCAAAAAGATCATTAATACTGGGCAAGATTAACATCTGTATTACTTAGTGATGGAATTTCCAGTCCCACGGTGGTCCTAAATCAAGTACTATCTGATGGCAATCACCTCTGTACTATAATGTATGTTTGTTGATATGGCTATGAAATCATCAGAAATCAGGTCCAACTCCCAACCTACAACTCTCTTTTATGGGCAGAATAGCAGTCATCAAAATGAATGTGTTGCCGAAAATCCTGTTTTTGTTTCAATGTATACCCATAAAGCTGGATAAGAAATTCTTTAAAAATCTTAATGGAATTGTTCTCAAGTTTATCTGGCAGGGAAGGAAGGCAAGGATTAGATTGAAATTGCTCCAGGATTTAAAAGA
>NW_015392925.1:9953-11335 GCF_001527695.2 Protobothrops mucrosquamatus
AGTGTTTAACGCAAAGCATATGATTTGAGTGTGAATGATCATAGCTCCTCTTTATAGCCAACCATTTGCACCTCTCCATCTTTGTCTTGAAAGGAAGCAGGACAAAAACTTTTAAAAATGAGCACTTAGAAATATAAATGTTGGGTTTTTAAGTTGATTGAAGTTCCCTTTGAGAATGAATCAAAACAATCTGTTTCTGCCTACTATATTGATAACTGTCTGAAGTAGCAAAAGTTTGTCAGAGGAAGTAGTATTTGTGTTGAGTTTCAAAGACATTTTATTTTTCTGCTCCTATTCTGAGTGGTCCCTTTAAAAGAAAACACTTCTCATCTCTCTTCCTGTTCTTCACAAATATTACAGAAAAAAATAAGGGAGAAAGTGTAAAATGGGGTGCCATTAATCGATGATTGCAGCAGTGCTATCAACATCTTCGGCATCTAGGTTAGCTTTCAGGGAATTAAATCCACAGTATCTGCAGAGTAGCTCAGCCTTTCTTGAAATGATAAAAAGGATAGCCAGCCAAAAATTCTAATTCAATTTTGATGAAAAAGAACCTTTTGAAGTATGTGTGCATGTATATTTTATTATTTATTAATTTTATACCACTATTACATTTGTAAAATGTGACTGTGGGCAGCTAATGTTGGGTTAAACATCAGCACATTGATGATACTTAATCACATGCCAATGGATGAACTTACTCAGAAGCTTCATGTAGATGTTAAATAGAGTGGAGAGAGAGTAGAGCCATCTGGAATTCTACTAAGCAAGGGACTAGAATTGAACCTCTTCCCCTCAGAAACATCGACTGGAACCATTCCTGAAGGAAGAAGGAAAACCATCACAACTCCATGCCCTTCACTTCTAACCACCTGGTCCATAAGGGTACAACAGTCCACTGAAGCTGTAAGCCAATCACTCCTCAATAGGACAGAAATTTGAGATGGGATAGAAATTGTCCAAGTTAATTAAGTCCAACAGGACTTCTTGAGAAGAGGGCAGACCACTGCTTCTTAAATGCCAAGAGGAGGAGCCTCTCATCCAAGGATGAATTTATTATCAACTGGATTCAACCACAGACCTTAACCATCGAGGAATAACAAGGATCTAACACACAAGTAGATGCATATATACTATCCAAAGACACTGTCCACTTCCTTAAAGAAACAGACTTGAACTCTTTCCAGAAAACCAAATCAGATCATGAGTTAGTCCACCCCATAGGAACTACACAGCTGGATTCCACTTTAGAGCTATTTAGGTAACTTACCGTATTTTTCGCACCATAAGACGCACCTGACCATAAGACGCACATCGTTTTTAGAGGACAAAAAAAAAGAAAAAAAATATTCTAACCGGCGGTGGCGCGGTCGGGTAGGCAG
>NW_015392925.1:12785-16336 GCF_001527695.2 Protobothrops mucrosquamatus
GCGCGGAAGGGAGGTGGCATTCGCTCCATAAGACGCACAGACATTTTCCCCCATCTTTTGGGGGGGGAAAAGTGCGTCTTATAGAGCGAAAAATACGGTAATTCATCATATGCTTCTTCACAGCAGTCTGCCAGCTGTTCTTCTGGCCCTTGCTTTCCCAAAAGGGACAGAGTTGGCTTGAACAGTACCACCGGCCAATGATCTGTGGCTACAATAAGAACAGAGCAATAAGAACAGAGCAATATTTTGGTACTCTTATCACTCTTATTGCTACAAGGTAATAAGGGCTTTTACTTATATATGTATGCATACATGTGTATGCTTGTATTTGTGTGTAAAATTCTCATATGGATAGAGTACAGGACTTTTTTGCACTCAAATTAATTACAATGGAACAAAACCTTGTGGATTTATGACCTACATATCATTGTGCAATTTATTCTCTGGTTTCCCACTACAACTAATTTCCAAGTGATGCATTTTTTTCTTATGGGGGTTTTAAGATCAAGAAGTGGGCAGCCAGGGAAGCTACAGATATGTA
Organism: Protobothrops mucrosquamatus; assembly: GCF_001527695.2. Classification (NCBI taxonomy): domain Eukaryota; kingdom Metazoa; phylum Chordata; class Lepidosauria; order Squamata; family Viperidae; genus Protobothrops; species Protobothrops mucrosquamatus. The sequence continues at coordinate 13,327 of NW_015392925.1, forward strand.
ACATTCAGCAGCAGCAGCAGCAGCAGCATTCTTCACTACTTTCCAATAGTAACTCAAAAGCAACACAAAGAGAAAATGTCATTTTTACGTTACAAAAGAAAGAGGAGTCAAAACAGCAATCTCCTTCATAGGGGAAGGAAACTTTCAGAAAATTGGAAGGTAAGTTTCAGTATGAACAATGAAAAAATCTTCTTGAGTGATAGGAAAGCTGTGTCAGACTAATTAGTCAAATTAATTAAACCATTTTCAGCTGAATTTAATTAAATCAATGCCCAGGCACATCAAATTGCCATTTTCAATAGTATGACTTCACTTGGGCATTACACCTTGTATAAAATAACTGCTTGAAATACAAACGATCAGCAGTTTCATACCACAACAAAGAATGCTCAGTGACCCCACAGTAGCTAACTTTCTCTAGCAATGGTTTCACCTGAATGGTTATACCTCAGTGACTGTCAGGTGTCCCAGGTAAACCAGGATTAGATGAACTAATTATACTTTATTGTAAAACTATATAAAATTTTGCAAATCTAAAGGCACAAACTTCCCACTGCCACTTTTGACTGCTTGATCCACTATGGGTGTATCCTTCTAAGTTTGTTTCTTGACTGTTAAGCCAATGGGATCTCCCGCCTCTCTTGTTTAATTGTTTCCTATGCAGCATCTCTTCCCCTCAAAGTCATTCACACATTCCATTATAGTCGCTCACAACAGGCATAAACATCCAAAAGCTGATACATGAGTGCAATAAACAAAGGATATTGAATAGACTGCACGGGACAGATGATTCTGGAGCATATGACTTCTGAATATCTACAGCACAGGTAAATAGAATGAAATTTAGCATTAGTTCTTCTGTCCCATGAGATTTTCCATTATTTTTTTAGGGAGAAAATTATATACTGTATTTTGTCTCAAACGTTATTTTCAAGTACTGGAAAGTTAATATGGGTAGAGATCAAACCAAAACTCTCTGCTTCTACCCCCATACCATACAAGCTGGATCCATTGGATAGCCATAGATTATAGATGGATATCTGCAAAAAACTAACCATAAGTCACGCAGATGCAACGATAGACTTATATGAACATGGATCAAGCCAGCAGCCAATCCAATCTAGTATTTGTATCATGCTGTGGCTAATCAATTGCTTTCAGGAATCTCAAAAATAGGGGCAGAAGATGAATTGTCATTTATATCACTGCTTCCAAGAAGTTTGTATTTAAGCTGCATCATCTGTATGTTTGGTGGTGGTAAAAAGTCATCATAAGGCTATCAGTAGCTACTGTTAGCTTTATCTGCCATGAGTTTGTCCAATTCTTTTTAAAAACCATCTACATTTATGGATATTACCACATACTGTGTGGTGGCAATAAATTCCACAATTCAGAAATTTTGATCACATAATGTTTCTGATAAAATAGAATCCTCTATTTGTTGTATGTTGGACTCCCTTTGTTGGTGAATATGCTCAGGATGAAGAAATGTGTTGTTTATCTCTATGTGCCTATTAATGGCCAATTGTCTGAGTGCCAGGCCTCTCTGACATTTTTGAACTTAACTTGATCTAAGGTATTTACAGTTTCCCAGTGGAAACTATGCTTCAGTCTGTCCATGTATTGTGAAATTAAGGAGTTTTCATCATGTCTTCTGACCATTAGTTCTGACCAAAAATAAGACCTACCCTGATTTTTTGGGGTGGGCCTAATACAGTATAGGCCCTACCCTCAAAATAAGGCTTAGTTAAGACCCTGCCCACTCCATCCCACCTTGCTGCCGTAATGGGGAAGGAGAGTGTGTGTCGTGCTACTGCCACCACAATGAGGCAAGGCAGGTTGTGGAGGGGGTGGAGCTACCCCATGTGCCCTGCACTCACTTACTTTAGCCCCCCCAGCCAGGCCATTTCTTACTCGGTGACCTTCCTTTTTACTCCCCTCCCGAGCTGGACAGCCATGTTACGGAGGATGGGTGGGGTAGGCCCAGTCCCCCCCCCCCGCTGTTTTGGAGCCAATAGGGAGTGACAGCAAAAGCTCCACTGCCACTTGTGCCACTGGAGGGGCTTTCTTCACGCTTCACCCCACAGATCACCTGCCTGGCAGCAGCCAATGCCTCATTCTCCTCTGCCAACTCTCATGGCTTGCGCTGTGACCAAGCCTCCCCTGCCGCCTCCCACCACCAGCCTTTTGTCGCTGCCACTGGAGATAATGGAGAATGGAGAATGGAGAACGGGGAGGGAAGCGGCTCTGCACAGCGATGCAGAGCAGAGAAAAGCACTTGCTTGCCACCCTAAATCGCCCCATGTCTCCCTTCTCCGTTCTGGAAATGGCAGTCCTGTTTTCTGCTGCTTCTCCTCCCGGTGCTACTGTAGGGTTTGGCACACCACTGCCCAGCTCCTCCCTGTTCCCAAAAGCATTTCTTCACTAACCTGCTTTCCAGCTCTGTCACGTTTCTCTCCTGCTGCAGGGAAATGAAATTTGTGGGGCTAAAAAAAAATCAGTCAGACCATCCTAAAATAAATTTTGCTAAATCACCCCTATTATCCTTACAGTCACAGTATGGATTGTATACTACAAACATGATATTACATGTTTTGCTTGTAATAATTTCAAGATTTTCTTTGCTGTGTTTAAATTGAAAGCAAACTTAGGAGAACCTAGCCCAGACTGAACACACAAATGACAGAACATTTAGCTTTTTCTTATCTTCCCTATAATCCTGAAAAATCCAGACACACACACACACTGCAAATGACTATTAAAAAATATCTGATTAGCACCCACTAGTATATAGCAAAGGAAGGAATTTGTGCATATTTGAATATGACCAGCAATGCTTGTCAGGAGACATCAGAAAAGAATTGGAGGCAAAAACCATAGTAGATTGAAGTTTGATGAGTGTAGGGAGCTCTGATGCTTTGCCTCATTTTGTCACTATGCAGAGTCTGTATTCCATTATTCCTAGCTCTTTCATTAATGGGATATTTGACATCATATCTTTGGCTCAGAA
>NW_015392926.1:0-1174 GCF_001527695.2 Protobothrops mucrosquamatus
CCTGCCTGCCTGCCTGCCTTCCTTCCTTCCTTCCTTCCTTCCTTCCCTCCCTCCCTCCCTCTCATTCCCACCTCCCTCTTTCCTCCCTCTCATCAATTCCTTCCTTCCCTCCCTCCCTCCCTCCCCAGATGAAACCATCACAGCCATTTCAGCAACACCAAAAACGTGTTGTGGCATCGTCATTTTTTCTGCCTTGTTGTGATTTCCACACCACCTTTGGGGCCGTGCCTACCACCCCACAACCTCGTTTTTTCCCCTTTGGCTGCCGTGTCACATTCCTCAGTTGATGTTGCTTAGCAGAGTGTTTTACTTATGTCAGCGACACACTTTAATTTGTTTTGCAAGCAGCCCAGAGAACTATTGTCACTGATCAGGCTAAAAGACCCATCAATCCATCCGAAAGGATGCCTTGGCGACGGGCGCCGAGCGCTTTTGCGAGGGAGCAAAGTGCCAGCTTTGGCTGCTGGGGAAATGTCAGGCGGGAACATCTTTTTGGCAACACGGGCCTTGCTGGAGAAAAGAATACTGTCAAGCTTTAGCGGCAAGCGAGGAAGGGTCTCCAGACTCCTCCGCCAAATGTGCTGTGGGTTTTGATAAAAAAAAAACCCTCCAAAATTTACGCTCTTCTGGCACCTTTGCAGCTCCAGAGAAGAGCAATAGACGGGAGACGTCTCGCCCCGGGAGAGCCAACTTTGAAAAGCCTCTTTTTGTGTGCCACAGAGAACATAAATCCACTTTCCAGCTCAGCCTGCTGTTCTGGAGAGACCTGCTCTGAAGGGTCTGCCCGTCCTGCGGTGGGCTATTTCAGCCTTCCCTTGGAGTCAATCGGATGAAATACGAGCAGGGAAAGCAACCAACTTCCAGCTTCTTAAAACAGTGCCCGGGGTTCTCTCTCTCTCTCTGTCTCTCTCCTATTCCTCTCTCTCCTCCCCTCCCTCTCTCTCTCTCTTCCTCTCTCTCTCTTCCTCTGTCTTCCTCTCTCTTCCTCTCTTCCTATCTCTCTTCCTCTCTCTCTCTTCTCTTTCTCTCTTCCTATCTCTCTTCCTCTGTCTTCCTCTCTGTCTTCCTCTCTCTCTCCCTCTCTCTCTCCTCTCTCTTCCTCTCTCTCTCTCCTCTCTCTCTCTCTTTCTCTCTCTCTCCTCTCTTCCTCTCTCTCTCCTCTCTCTCTCTTCCT
>NW_015392926.1:4138-8673 GCF_001527695.2 Protobothrops mucrosquamatus
AATAATAATAATAATAATAATAATAATAATAATAATAATAATAATAATAATAATAATAATAATAATAATTAGCCTTGGAGAGAAATGCTACTATTGATGATAATAACCTGCTGGTTTTTTTCACTGAAGAACCCTTCCAAAGTGGGGGAGAAAAAAAACCCCAACTCATTAAAACAATTGCAATTGATTTACAATTCAAAGCAATTTGAGAGTTTTTAAAGAGCCATTTGCAGTTTTAAACAAAGGGAACTCTCTAAAACGCCAGATGTTTCCACCATAAACCATCTCAAAGCTTCATGACCCACGGCACTTGACAAGGAAGCCGAGCGGAAGACCAAAGAAGCAGGGATTTCATCCAAAAGGGATGGGAGGCCATAGCCAAAACCTTCACAAAGCCAGAGGCTAAGTCTACGGCGCGCGCAGCGCAGAAAAAGAACTAGATCTCACAGCTGGGGGCTTGGATGGAAATTGCACCGGTAATTGTGAAAAATGGAGAATGGGCTACACACAGTGGCTTCATTTTTATTCCCCCAGGGGTGAGGGCGAAAAAGAGAGAAGACAGGGGGGGGGGACAAGGTTGCTTATGTGCTTTTGCTTTACCCTTGTTGAAAGCCATTCTCTCCCGTCCTTTTGATGGAACCGTCATCCAGAGTATCTCCTAACCGAGACACATCAGGTTTTATCCATCTAGCTTTCTCTCTCTCTCTCTTTTTTTTTTCTCCTGTCCTGATTGCTTCATTTTTCTCTTCATCTTTTTTTTTCCCCTGAATGTTTTTCCCCCCCCCACCGCCCACCCCCTCCTCCGGTGCCTGGAAGGCAAAGCTTTTACAGTAGCTATCAAGAGAGGCACGGGGGACGGAAAGCGAACCTTTCATCAGAAAGGTTTTATCACCTCGATACGGCAGCCAGCCGTATTTGCCATCTGGTTCGGAGCCAAAGTAAAAGAAAAAAAAGAAAAAAAAAGTCCTCGACTTATGACAGTTGAGCCCCAAATTTTCCGTTGCTAAGTGAGACGTTTGCTGAGTGGGTTTTGCCCCATTTTACGACGTTTCTGGGCACAGTTGTGAAGCCAGCGGCCCCCAACCTTTTCTATACCCCGCGCCCCTAAAATGCTTCTGATATAATAGCCAACACTCCAGAAGAGACAGGCTTAAGATACAGGAGGATCTGGACAGACGTGAACACTGGGCGCTATCGAACAAAATGAAATTCAATGGTGAAAAAAAGCAAGGTTCTACATTTAGGCAAGAAAAACCAAATGTACAGGTATAGTATAGGGCAGTGGTTCTCAACCTTTTTAATGCCACGACCCCAACTGGTCGTAAGTCAAGGACTAAACCGGTCGTAAGTCGAGGACTACCCAACCGGTCGTAAGTCAAGGACTTTCCCTGCCCGGGAGCGCCGCGCATGCGTGGTTCCGCCCCCTGCACCGGCCGAGGCGTAGCTGGCAAGCGGCAGAGACGAAGCAGGCCGACCACCAGCTGGCCCAGCCCAAGGGAGGTAAGGCACCCGCTGGAAAAGGGGGGGAAAAATGGCGGACAAAAAAAATGGCGGACAGCCTTGCTTGGCGACCCCCATGAAATGGTCGATCGACCCCAAATGGGGTCCCGACCCACAGGTTGAGAACCACTGGTATAGGGGGTACCTGGCTCAATAGTAGCAACTGTGAGAGGGAACTTGGAGTCCTAGTGGACAATCACTTAGATGTGAGCCAGATGTGTGCTGCAGCTGCCAAAAAGGCCAACACAGTGCTGGGCTGCATTAACAGAGGGATAGAATCAAGATCACATGAAGTATTAATACCACTTTACAATGCCTTGGTAAGGCCACACTTGGAATATGGCATCCAGTTTTGGTCACCATGATGTAAAAAAGATGTTGACTGCAGAGAAGAGCAACAAAGATGATTAGGGGACTGGAGGCTAAAACATATAAGGAAAGGCTGCTGGAATTGGGTATGTCTAGTTTAATGAAGAGAAGGACCAGGGGTGACAAGATAGCAGTATTCCAATATCTCAGGGGCTGCCCCAAAGAAGAGGGAGTCAAGCTATTCTCCAAAGCGCCCGAAGGCAGGACAAGAAGCAACGGATGGAAACTAATCAAGGAGAGAAGCAACCTAGAACTAAGGAGAAACTTCCTGACAGTGAGAACAATTAACCAGTGGAACGGCTTGACTTCAGAAGTTGTGGGTGCTCCATCACTGGAGGTTTTTAAGAAGAGACTGGACAGTCATTTGTTTAATTCCACTGCAACTCCATTATTCTGTTATTCTGTTAAACCTCATCTTTTTTTTTAAATGTTTTGAAATAGCACTTCATTTTGTCAGGCAGCGAGTCAGATGAGATTCAGGCTTAAAATGTAGAGCCGTGCCAAAGGAGTTGAGAAAAGGTTGAGAAATTTGATAATTCCTTGTACGGAATTAGCTTCCTTCTAAGACAGAGTTGAATATATGGAACGTAAGAAGCTTTCCATGGTGAAAATAAGCTTCTATTTTTGTCTTATTCTGAGTTGTGTTATTTTTAGGCAGGTCTGTTGGGGCAGACGAGGAGGACAGCTGTGGCTAGATCAGGCGTAAGCTGCTGTGACACGGTGATCTCACGAAAGCTAGGTCTATCAGCCCACGGGTGATATTATGGTCTGTTATTCCACTTACTGGTGAAGCGACGACAAACTTGAACTGAGAAGCTGGGAAGGAAACAGATGTTTCCAATATCATCAGGGTAACACAATATGACAGTTGCGGGAGCGGAGAATATGAAGAAGGACATGTCACCTTCTCAAGCACTGCAAAGCCGTAGGCTCTTTTTTTTCATAAGAGAATAATAATAATAATAATAATAAAAGAATAGAAACTGGAGAAATGGTGCCTTTGAAAGATCCACCAAGACAGATAGGTGGTTGTGGGGATGGTGCCTACAAAGAGGTCGGTAGTGTGTTGAACTGCAGGAAATAGGCAGTTTTGAGGAAGGAGGAAGCATTTCCCAAGGGTGTGTGTGTGTGAGACACGAGGCAGCACACTCCAGAGCTAGATAGCCACGCTGAGGGGAAAGGGAGAGGTTTCCAAGCTGAGCCACGCTGGCTCAGGAATTCTGGGAGTTGAAGTCCACGAGTCATGAGGGGGCCATAGTTCCCCCATGCTGGCTCAGGAATTCTGGGAGTTGAAGTCCACGAGTCATGAGGGGGCCATAGTTCCCCCATGCTGGCTCAGGAATTCTGGGAGTTGAAGTCCATGAGTCATGAAGGGGCCATAGTTCCCCCATGCTGGCTCAGGAATTCTGGGAGTTGAAGTCCACAAGTCATCAAAGAGCCAAGGTTGCCTACCCCTGGCCTAGAGACTCTATGCCCCCATAAGAGACCTAAAACCAGCCCCCCCACCTTTGAAGTCAATTGACTCTTATCTGGCATCAATTAGGAACAAACATGGAAAGGCTGCTGGAATTGGGAATGTCCAGTTTAATGAAAAGAAGGACCAGGGGTGACATGATAGCAGTGTTCCAATATCTCAGGGGCTGCCCCAAAGAAGAGGGAGTCAAGCTATTCTCCAAGGCGCCTGAAGGCAGGACGAGAAGCAACGGATGGAAACTAATCAAGGAGAGAAGCAACTTAGAACTAAGGAGAAACTTCCTGACAGTGAGAACAATTAACCAGTGGAACAACCTGCCTCCAGAAGCGGTGAATGCTCCAACACTGGAAGTTTTAAAGAAGAGACTGGACAGCCATTTGTCTGAAATGGTATAGGGTTTCCTGCCTGAGCAGGGGGTTGGACTAGATGACCTCCAAGGTCCCTTCCACTTTATTATTATTATTATAACTCTATGCTGGCTCCTGATTTTTTTTTTGCACTTGGCACACACGATCTAAAAGTTAGCATGGAAGATGCTTCAAAAGAAGGAAGCTGTTTTTAATAGTGGGCAAACTGAAGTAGTTTAAACCTCGGAAGGTGTTTCGGAAATCAATGCAGTTTGAGCCATCCATCCAAGTCAATTCATAAAAATCTCTCCCAGGGGAGTGGAGGACCCCCCCCCCATAAAATCACAGCAACGATCCTTCTCACGAGGCCACACCCATTTTTATCTTTGCCTCACCCAAAAGAGTCCACAGTCCTACTCCCCCCAAACCCTCTATAATTATTATTTGTTCTTCTGGGGCCCCCAAACCATCTATAATTATTATTTGTTCTTCTGGGGGCCGCCAAACCCTCTATAATTATTATTTGTTCTTCTGGGGGCCCCAAACCCTCTATAATTATTATTTGTTCTTCTGGCCCCCCCAAACCCTCTATAATTATTATTTGTTCTTCTGGGCCCCCAAACCCTCTATAATTATTATTTGTTCTTCTGGGGGCCGCCAAACCCTCTATAATTATTATTTGTTCTTCTGGGGCCCCCAAACCCTCTATAATTATTATTTGTTCTTCTGCCCCCCCAAACCCTCTATAATTATTATTTGTTCTTATGGGCCCCCCAAACCCTCTATAATTATTATTTGTTCTTCTGGGACCCCCAAACCCTCTATAATTATTATTTGTTCTTCTG
>NW_015392926.1:8679-16321 GCF_001527695.2 Protobothrops mucrosquamatus
CCAAACCCTCTATAATTATTATTTGTTCTTCTGGGGCCCCCAAACCCTCTATAATTATTATTTGTTCTTCTGCCCCCCCAAACCCTCTATAATTATTATTTGTTCTTATGGGCCCCCCAAACCCTCTATAATTATTATTTGTTCTTCTGGGACCCCCAAACCCTCTATAATTATTATTTGTTCTTCTGGGCCCCCCACAGTGGTTTCACCCTAAGCTCAGGAATAACTGAGTTTACCATTTGACAATAAAGCAAAACAACTTTTAAAATAATAATAATAAAGCAGCACATCAACTGGAATTTATTAGAGAGCCAAACCATTCTCACCTTCAGCTCACTCAACAGATGTGCTTGCAATTGCCCCCAAGTAGTCTTTCTATTGCTTGCTTTGTTTTTAAATCCATGGGGGGGGGGAAACCTATCCTTCACCCACAGCTTATCATCCAGTTGCAATAATTCCGCATTCAGCCATCTCCACGCCCCTAATAAATTTTCCAGTAAATAACTTGATTACACCCAAGCAATACTGAAATTAGACATTGGAGCCTTCGAAGTAAACATTTGTCTTAAGGGTTGGTTCCACCCTGTGCCTTTTCAGGATGATCCCAGGGACCTCATTCAGAAGGAAGATCATAAATTCCTGACACTGTGTGTGTGGAAGGGGAGTAATTCAACCTGCGAAGTATTTGCCTATCTTTCCGTATTAAGATCAGAGGACGCTGAACGCCAGCCTGCTCGGATAAATACTAATAAAGATTTGCAACCATTTTAAAGGGGTACAAGAGCCACATCTTTAAGGCCCTGTGAGATGAGAGATAACCAGGTTGAAGAACTTAATGAGGCTGAGAGATTTATCCAAAAAGGAGACTCACTCCGTTGCATTTCTGGATAAATCACAGTTCTGGTTTTGCTTGCATGCTGTTAGCCATTGTGCGAATCAATAAAAAAAATCTCACTTGCATTAATTCTTGCATTACAGAGCACATCTGGAAAAAGCCCCCCCCCTACCCAAATAATTAGAGAAGGGAAGTAACCTCTAGTTAAAAAAAATAAAATGAAATTGCATTCATAGTTTTTTTTCTTTTAAAAAAATATATGGAGGGAAGGAGTGACATGGTAGAGTTATGTTAAAACATGCTATTGGGGAGAATGTGTGTAGAGATTTTCTCTCTCTCTCCCTCTCTCTCTCTCTCTCTCTCTCTCACACACACACACACACACACATACACAGTGTTGAAATTCAAGATCCTTGAAAATGTAGAGAAATTCAGGGTCATTGTCTGATCAAATACAATGTAAATCCCAGCTAAACGTTGGATTGCAACACCATCAGAATGAATGACCACCAACCGAGTTGGTTTTAAACCAGTCAGATAAGCTATAATTAATATTAGTGGTAATGTATTAATGAGATTTCTGGGTCTGGGCAACAAAAAACTAGCTACCAGTTCTGCCGAAGTGGTGCGAACTGGCTGAATCCCACCACTGGGTTGCTAAAAGATTCTGACATTCAGTATTCTGATCCTGGTCTGCCAATTCCCTGAAAAATTTCCCAAGCATTTACTTTCTACTTTATTTTTCACAAGGAGCAGGGAATGTTAAGTGAAACTAACCGCATTGTGTATAACCACGGTAATTAACAAGCCATCTTTCACCTTATTGATGCACTGAAGTGTGATTAACTTAGTCCAACACAGGAAACTAAAATCTGCATAAAAGGGTTGAATCATTGTACGTCCAACCACTCATCTACAAAGTTTCACATCCTTTACTGGGTTTTGAGTCAGCAAGGGACAAGAAACACAATCATGCTTTTGTAGAGCGGCATGTTAGGTATCAAGTTGCTATGATCAGCCTGTATAACCAAAGATGTGATTTTCACATCCACTTGAAGAAGTCATAAGGAGGCATAAAACCAAAGTCACATGAAGTATTAGTACCACTTTGTAAAATGTTAGTAAGGCCACACCTGGAATACTGCATCCCATTTTTGATCACCACATTGCAAAACAGATGTTGAGGCTTTGGAAAAAGTGCAGAGAAGAGCAACTAGGATGATCAGGGGACTGGAGACCAAAACATATGAAGAACGGTTGCAGAAATTGGGTATGGCCAGTCTAGAGAAAAGAAGAACTAGGGGTGACATGATAGCAGTTTTCCAGTATTTGAGGGGCTGCCACAAAGAAGAGAGGGCCAACTTATTTTCCAAAGCACCAGAAGCCGGACAAAAAACAACAGATGGAAACTCATCAAGGAGAGAAGCAACCTGGAACTAAGGAGAAACTTCCTAACAGCGAGGACAATTAACCAGTGGAACAACTTGCCTTTAGAAGTTGTGGGTTCTTCATCCCTGGAGATTTTTAAGAAGAGACTGGATAGTCAGCTATCTGAAATGGTATAGGTTCTCCTGCTTGAGCAAGGGGTTGGTCTAGAAGACTGCTAAGGTCCCTTCCAGCTCTATTCTGATTCATTGATTGATAATTGTTCATAATGGCACACACTGCAACATTTGGAATCCAGCTTTTAAAAACAGCACTCTTCGTTGGCAGCCAGTGGATTCAGGCAGCAAGCAGTCATGCATCAACTGCTTGCAGTGCGCACACCTGCCAACTCCTTGAGGAACAGAATCGAGCCAAAGGCGTATAGTCAATATTTGGAATTGATTTGGACCGATTCCAAGGGTCAAATTGATTGGGTGAATTGAATTGCTTGGGACTGAGTCAGACCCTTTTCTTGCGTGTGTATTTTAATAGTCTGAACGATTTGCTAGCTCCATAAAATGGCTGCCAGCCTTTCTGTGTAGATTAGGGAGGAAACATGGTCAGAGAAGCTAATTCTACTTTACTGTAAAGCTCAACGAAGAAAATCTCGAATCTGTTGCTTCGTCTCGCTGATGAGAGATCAGTCAAAACAGTTCAAAGTAGAGCAATCAATGGGTGACTTAATTTAGCCCCATGCCCTCTGTGTGAAGTTATCTAAAATTTCCCCACTTGATGAACATTGGGAGCAGTATTTGTAAAGCACAAGGAATCAGGTTTGAAATGGTGGGAAAATAAGGAATCAGGGTCACACGTTAAGTTCCAGCTTCTTGCTCATGCCTATACACAAGAATCTAGTCAACTAATGTCTGCATTCAATTGGCACTAGATAAGAGTCACTGGAATTGAAGAAAGATTGGGTTTAGATCATTTGTGGGAACGTAACAACTTTAGGCTGATTCCTCACTTGACTCCACCCCCTGTCCTTCTGCTACAGTAATTCAGATTTCAAGGTTATTCTTGGACCCCTTCATGGTTGCAACAACTTTGGCTACTAGAAATCTCAGCAAAGGAGTAAAACCTACACTCATGCTTTATTCCCTATCCAGAAATTGCAATAAGGTTACCCATTTCCATCTTATCCTTTTCTTTCTTGAAGGAGGGCTATTCAATTCTCACTACCTGCCACAAATTAAACAAAAAAGCAAAACGAACAGTTCTCTGATTTTCTACGTTCTCTCCATAATTAGTGTCTTCGTGACTTTTTCTATTCACCTTGCACCTCACATCATTCTACAAGAGGCTGGAAGGAACAAAGGCTATAAGCTATTGAACTGTGAAATCCATGCCCTTGTGTGTTTCTAAAGATAATTGTGTGTGTATGTGTGTGAGTGTGTGAGTGTGTGTGTAGTGAAAGATGGGGAAGTTTAGTCAGAGAAAAAGACCAATTTTAAGTAGGGCTTGCTTAAACACACACACACACACACACAGTCACACACACACAGTCACACACAAATTGTATTAAATGGAATCTGTCTGCTATTAAATTCTGAATTTTGGTGCATTAGAAAATTACAAATCCCCCAGGCTGGATGTTGCTCAGTTAGCGTCTCTTTTCTTCCCATTTTCTTTCTGATCGGTGTGTCTGAAATTCTCCACTAAATTGACTCAGCACCTGTTTGTCACCAGAAGCTGTTTCACCTTTTCCCCCAAGCTAAACAAAACCAGATCCTTCACATCTTTCTCACAAGTTTCCCCCCCGCTAAGCATTGGCTGGGCTCCTAACATCTGCTAAGGGGTGATTTGTCAAACTATCGTGGTGTGTTGAATAAACCGTAATTATTTTGGTTTGCTCATCACACTATGGGAGAAATTGCAGAGGCAAGCCAACCACATCATGGGTGGGTGTGACCTGCAATCTCGTGCATTGAGTATTGTAGCTGAGTAGCAGTCAAGATAGATTAGGCATGTCATCTTGGTTGGCATCTCAGTTGGGGAGGTACAAATTAGGGTTGGTCATCCGGAGGCCAGCAAATGTTCTGCATTTTGAAGGAAAGTGATGGAAACCTGAAATCTACTTGTGTTGGGCCCAAAGCCCAAACCCAAACCAACACATGGCGATTCTTCCAAGTTGGATTCTTCATTGTTTCATATCATACCTATAGACAGAATCTTGCAGACTGAGGACGATACTATTTACAATATGCTCTGGGAACTATTAGGGAGGAGCCATCCTCCCCCGCTTTCTCTCACACAAGCTGTCTGAACTGAGTTGTCTCTTACTCCTCCCTCCTGGAAATCCAGTCTCCATTCCTCCACATCTTTCCAGACTGAGGACTCTACTCTCTGCATCTATAATGTACTCTGGGAACTATGAGGGAGATGCTGTCTTCACCCTCTATCTCTCACATGTAATATCCAGGCTGAGTTGCCTCTTACTACTCTGGCATACCCCTCCTCCTGGGAATCCAGACCACATTCCACCACATCTTGTCAGATTGAGGACTCAACTGTCTGCCTGTACAATATACTCTGGGAACTATTAGGTAGAGGCTGTCTTCACCCTCTTTCTCTCACACCAAATCTCCAGGCTGAGTTGCCTCTTACTACTCTGGAATGCATAATTTCCCTTCTGGGGAACCATCTCTTCCCTACATCCCATCACATCTTGCCTCAGGCTTCCTCCTTCTTCAAGAGGGGATGGGGTTGGTCATTTGTGCCCCCAACGCCGGTGTACCCACTTTCAAGCAACCTAATCCTTGGAGGTCACTCTCTGGAATGACGGTCTGATCTTCCTGACGGTTAGAACAATTAACCAGTGGAACAACCTGCCTCCAGAAGTGGTGAATGCACCAACACTGGAAGTTTTTAAGAAGAAACTGGACAGTCATTTGTCCAAAATGGTATAGGGTTTCCTGCCTGAGCAGGGGGTTGGACTAGATGACCTCCAAGGTCCCTTCCAACTTTATCATCATCATTATTATTAACTTCCCTCTCTGGGTAGGATCCTTCTAGTTTATTGGATGTAAAGCTCTTGTATCTCTTTTGAGAAAGAACGGGGGTACTTAAAAATATTTTGTTCTTAGAACATCTACCAACAAGAAGGCAATCTAGGCTAGCAAGCTTTGATGGTTGCCTGGATGCTTGTAACTTTCTTTCCTTTGCAGCAGAGAAAGATTAGCAGGAGATAAATTAAAAATAAAAGCAAAACAAATACACACCAAGCCTGCCTCATAAATATTTCTCGGAGTGTAAAATATGGAACGCGTCGTAGTTGCCATGAATTTGGTCAGTGAATGAGGTCGTTAATCAGGACTTAGCAAGCTGGAGTCATTTTTTTTTCCCACTGGGGAAGATTTGGTCACCAAAAGCCGAGGATTGGACACAAAGAATGGGGTTTTGAGGGGTTTTTTTTCAAAAAAAGCTTTAATGCTCCTTCAGTCCAAGGCTCCTTGACTAAATCTTCTCGCCCACTCTGAAATTGTGGCTGAGGATTTTTTTAAATCCTCCAAGTTTAAACTGAATTATAGACGCTGACAAAGGCTTGTAGGATGAGCCAAGGGGGTGAAATTAATCTACATTCCGTTTTAGCATAAGAGTCGGGGAAGGAAAAACTGCACCGCAAAAAGAAACACAATTCAGGAGCTTCAGGAAACTGTGAATGTTGAGAAACATCTTGACATTGTTTGGGAGTCCTTCCAGTGGGGTGGTAGGGTGAATTTTACAAACAATAGCAGCTTACTCTCTTCATAATCCTGGCCCTTGCAACTAATAAATAATTAAGGAAGAACATTGCCTCTCCTCTACATACAGCTGAGAATCTCCTATTGACTTACAACTAGTTTGACTTAGTCAACCAGTTTGACTTACTCTCTTCATAATCCCGACCCTTACAACGAACAAATAATTAAGAAAATTGTCTCCTCTCTTCTCCTTGACTTACAGCTGAGAAACTCATATTGACTTACAACTTGTTTGACTTAGTCATCTGTACTCTCTTCATGTTACCCCAAAGGTGTTTTTCCAAACGGCAACTGGACTTTCTTCACCCACAACCTCTGAAGGCAAGTTGTTCCACTGGTTAATTGTTCTAACTGTCAGGAAGTTTCTCCTTAGTTCTAGGTTGCTTCTCTCTTTGGTTAGTTTCCATCCGTTGCTTCTTGTCCTGCCTTCAGGTGCTTTGGAGAATAGCTTGACTCCCTCTTCTTTGGGGCAGCCCCTGAGATATTGGAAGAGTGCTATCATGTCCCCCCTCATCCTTCTCTTCGTTAAACTAGACATACCCATTTCCTGCAACTGTTCCTTATATGTTTTAGCCTCCAGTCCCCTAATCATCTTTGTTGCTCTTCTCTGTACTCTTTCCAGAGTCTCAACATCTTTTTTACATCGTGGTGACCAAAACTGGATGCAGTATTCCAAGTGTGGCCTTGCCAAGGCATTGTAAAGTGGTATTAATACTTCAGGTGATCTTGATTCTATCCCTCTGTTAATGCAGACTAGCACTGTGTTGGCTTTTTTGGCAGCTGCAGCACACGGCTGGCTCATATCTAAATGATTGTCCACTAGGACTCTGAGATCCCTCTCACAGTTACTACTATTGAGCAAGGTACCCCCTATACTATACCTGTACATTTGGTATATACATTTCTTTCTAGAGTCTCAACTAGTTTCCATCCATTGCTTCTTGTCCTGCCTTCAGGTGCCTTTGGAGAACAGCTTGACCCCCTCTTCTTTGTGACAGCCCCTCAAATATAGGAAGACTGCTATCACGTCACCCCTGCTCCTTCTATTCCCCTAAACTAGACATACCGACTTGTTAAATATGATGACCTGAGAAGTTTTGAATTACTGATTCCTGTTTGAAAATGGATCTAATTAGGCTGAGATTTGAATGGCGTGGCCGAATCAGATCAATGTTGGATTACAACTATCAGCTTGGAATTACCTGCCCAGGCATTATGAAAATATTATTTTGGGATGGAGATTTATCTTCCTTTGCAATTGCTTCGGCTTTATGTTTGCAGTTCAGCTCCAAGCAGCACAGCTACAGATGGTGAAGGAAGTTAATACTTTCTCTCTCTTTTCTTTTATTCCATTTAAACATATTTAATATCAACCTATTAACTGATGCCAAGAGCCCATGTACTGATTTTTTTAAACTTTGCCTTTACAGCAGGCCACCCTTACCCCCTCCCCCCATTACTGTACCTCTACCTCTGGTGACTGTATAAACTTACAGGCAAACGCCAAAGAGATTACAAACGGCATCCACTGCAAAAATAAAATAAAATAAAATAAAACCGGTCATCTCTGAAGCCAGGAACACATTTTAGATGCCTCCTAGAACTCAAAAGTTTTATGGAGCAAATCAAGCCAGATATTCTT
>NW_015392927.1:0-11668 GCF_001527695.2 Protobothrops mucrosquamatus
TTTGTTGCCAGTTCCTGGAAACAAATTATGAATGTATGCAAAATAATCTTTTAGATTAAATTCAGGCAACACAATTCAGCAACCTTGTAAGATGGCTGACAGTTTATACCTGCAGGAGTTAAAGTAATTTCAATATTCCAATATTGTCAATCTCATCACCCAAGTATTTAAATACAATTTTTAACTTTTGTTTTTTTTTTCCATTAAGAAGTTTCATGTTGAAATATATAAGCGGACTGTTCTCCAAAAATAAGCATGGCAAATAAATATATATAAACCCAAATAATACAAATAACCAGCAGGTAAACATAGAGCACTCAGCATGATTGTAAAATGTTTAATCATATAATCCTGTACATGTCTATTCAGAAATATGTCTTTTTGTCCTTAATCAGTCTAATCCCTAGATAAGTAGGTATGTGAAGTATTTTGAAAACCTGATATAGTTTTTTAAAGAAGCTTTTCATGGGGAATACAAGGAATATTTGCTGAGTCCAGGCGAGAATATATAGCAGAGTTTAGTACATGTAACAACATGCACTGTACATCCTTATTCTTAGCAGCCACAATAAGTTTATTTCCTTTCCAAAATCCATTCTTTTTGATACTGTATGCATCAACATGATCTCTGTGCATGCTATTAATTTATCAAAATAATTTGTGCGCCTAATTGAGAAAATATACTTTCTCACTGGCATTGCCTCACCCAAGATCAGGAGAGAAGTAGTGGCAGATACTGAGAGAGCTAACCAAGAGAATGATCCTTGACATTCTCTGAATAGACAAATACCCCAAGCCTGCTGACTCAGATCTAGGAAAAGCTTTATGGTAAGAACAAGCATTCTTGAAGGTATACAAGAACAAAATTGAATTAAAAGATGGAGGAAGGAGACCACTGAGCAAGAAATAACATTAAAGGAGGATACGGCTGAAGAATCTGACCTCCCTTATAATACCTGGAAGACCCTGAATAGGTTGAGAGTGGGAGTGACTAAGTGAAAAACCAATATGCTCAATGGAGGCTCTTAGCGGATAACAACACACTATGTGAATGTGGAGAGAGACAGAGTCTGGCCCATTTACTGGCATGTCGACTTCTACCGGAAACATATGCTGATAATGACTTATTTTTGGCCGATGACAAAATTTCATCTGGCAGTATAAAATTTGATTTATACATGGAAGAAGAAGAATTTTTGCGCCACCATTTTGTAAGTGCTTCTAGTCTAGGTTTAGACCTTTGATTTCAGATCACAGTTTGTACATGCTTTGTTTCCAGATACAAAATAAGGGCATAAGGCAGCACTGATGGGGAGGCAGAATAAGAGTTGAACTCCTTTTTGGTTGACTAGAAGAGTTGTTTAGTGCCTGGCTCTTGTATATTGGAATATATTTTTCATATCAAGCCCTCACCCTCCAGGAAGCTGCTTGTGCAGATAGACGGGATCAGTTTTATACTGTAGATCAGGGGTAGTCAACCTTGGCTCTTTTATGACTCGTGGACTTCAATTCCCAAGCTGGCTCAGGAATTCTGGGAGTTGAAGTCCACGAGTCATAAAAGAGCCAAGGTTGACTACCCCTGCTGTAGATGGTTCAGTATGTTTCAGACAGATCTTATGCTTTTTTTAAAAAAAAAATTATGTGGCACAATTCTACATGACACAATATAGAAACCACTCAAAGTGTGTGGATATACAAATAGACAGAAATAAATATATTAAAATAACTACAGGTAGTCTTCAGTTAATGACAGTAATTGGGATTGGAATTTCCATGGCTAAGCAATGCAATCATAACATGCAACATTGTGTGATTGCTTAGTGATGGTAGTCTCAGTTGCTGTTGTTAACTGGGGTGGTGGCGTTAACTGTGGCACAGTAGATAGAATGCATTATTGAAGGCTAACACTGCCCACTGCCAGGAGTTTGATCCTGACCAGTTCAAGGTTGGCTCAGCCTTCCATCCTTCCGAGGTCATTAAAATGAGGACCCAATATGCTGACTCTGTAAACCGCTTAGAGAGGCCTGTAAAGCACTATGAGTGGTCTATAAGTCAAGTGCCATTCTTATTGCTAAATGAATCCCACCTGGACATTAGTCAAAGGTTTACCTTGAGCCACGCCAGTCTGGTCTTGTCCCTCCCAGTCCTGAGCCTCATTATGGTATGGGACTGCCTTCTCTTCCATTCCTGTCTATCTCCCCCCCCCATCTCTGTCGTTTTGGTCACCCCTGCCATCCTGCCTCCCCTGCCCATGCTGAGCCCAGTTGACGTTCTCCATCTTCATCTTGCTGTTATCAAGGTGTACCTGGCTCAACCTTTGACAAGACAGCTGTGCATGTACCCTTATCCAAATCATGCACAGCCTTCTTATGAGGTTTTTGAAGGCTTCAAAGTCACCTTCAGTTATTTGTAAAAATAATAAAGGTAAGATAAAAATAAATAAATAAAATAAATGCCATGGTTCAGAAGTCCCCATGGCAACTTTTTATCCTGGTACTAACCAGGTCCAAATCTGTTTACCTCTGGCCCCTTCAGATATTTTCAGTGGAATCCTCCCTGTTTTCCAAACTTATTAAGTTGTGCTAATTTTATTTCCATCGTTGCTGATAATTTTGTATAAAATCAAATAATTTTTGATTCACCCACCAACATGCAAAACCAAATCAAATAACAGAGCAAAATTCTAAGAATTGTTTCTATAACTGTATTACTGCATGTGGGCTTGATGGTCTAATGTAGGGGTCACCAACTGCCGGGCCATGGCCTGTTCGGAACCGGGCCGCAGATGTGGGTGCATGTGCAGTTGCATTTGTGAAAGTGGCATGCATGCACGAAACCATCCCCTCTCATCCCCCCCACACCTAAGCCAGAAAGGTTGGAGACCACTGGTCTAATGGAATGAGAATTTATCTATACTTTCCTGAAATAAAATGGTTTCTTAGTTGGATATTATTTCTTCCTGACAATTGTATGTTTTAACTATATTTCATGTCTTGTGGGTGTGTCTAGAAATTGAGATATCTGTTGTATCTGCTTTGTTCACAGCAAAGGAGACGAGTTACATAATTCTTCTACAAACACCAACTCTCAAAATGTCACACCAAATATGTTAGCGTGCTCCCTGTCTACCCAGTCTTCTATGTAGATTTGAGTTTAGTTTCTAAATGTTTCTTTTCTGTGTTGCATTGTAGTGCCAATTTTGAAACTTTTGACATTTTCACTGGAGATTTATAAATGTGAACCAACAAAACAAGTATATCAAAACTGGGGTCCCTGGTTTTTATCTAAATGTTTTTGCAAGTTAAGACATGTTCTGAAAATGTTTTCCAGCTCCCCCCAAACCCAATTTCACTTGAGCACACGCCTCTGCACTTCCTGGTGCAGGCCAAGAGCAGAATTAAAAGTGCAGGCATGCCAGGAGACAGTCTGTTCGTGTGAGATTTCCCACTTGGTTTTCCAGACCCAAGATTGCCATCTGAACCATTTGGATAAACATTTAAACTTCTCAGTTGCAATTTGAGATCTAGCCTCTTGTTCAGCGCCATAGGACTGAATGAAAATTGAACAAGAAATGGTAAATAATTGGTGGAGGCCATTTCACCTTAATATAAAGATATTTATGGACATTGATTGAACTAGTTTGGTCTAGTGGGAGACCGTGAGTTCAGCTCCTGCCTTAGCCATGAAAGCCAGCTGGGTGACTTTGGCCAGTCGTTCTCTCTCAGCCCAACCCACCTTGTTGTGGGTAAAATAGGAAGGTGTTTTAGATATGTTCGCTGCCTTGAGTAATTTATATAAATAATATGGAGTACAAATAAATAAAAAATAGCGCAGTTGATAGTGCATATCTGAGTGCCATTTTCTCTTTAATGGTTCAGTTTTCACCTTGCTTAATTATTTTAGAAGAGCTTAAAATAAGGAAAAAAACCCCAATCTTCTCAAGAACCAAAAACATTAAGATGAGTAGATGCACTTATTGTCCTTTGTAAAATCTATCAGTTCAGCATATTTGAATTCCTTGCCTCTTTTAAAATTGTATATACTGTTTCTATATTTTAATATTTTATTTGTACACCACTCAGAGTCCTTCTGTGAGGGAGATGGGCAGTTTTAAAATTTGATAAAAATAAATTCCCCCCCCCCAAAAAAAGAGATTCCTTGTAATTTTATCTATTCTATGAATTTGTAGCATTTATTTGTTTGCATAGATTCTATGCCAGTGATGGCGAATCTTTTAAGAGACCGAGTACCCAAACTGCAACCCAGAATCCACTTATGTATCGCCGGGTGCCGGGTGGGTGTGGCCAATTGGGTGGGTGTGGCTTCGGTGGTAATGGCAGACTGGGTGGGACTAAAAAGTTCAATCAATCAATTCCAACTTTGCGAGATCTTTTTTTCCCCACAAAAAATTGAAATTGATTGATTGAACCTTTTTTTTTATTTTGCACACGGTGGCGGAGGCCTAAAGCGAAAATGTTTTATAAAACCCAGCTGAAGGCCTAGGACTGGGGCGACGGTGCGCGTGCCCACAGAGAGGGCTCTGCGTGCCACCTGTGGCACGTGTGCCATAGGTTCGCCACCACGGTTCTATGCTATGACAATTTGGAAAGCTATAACTTAACTATCTCTTGTCAACAAAATTAGCCAGTTTTTCTGGTCACGATTTGGCTATCATAAGCATTAAGATTTTTGCTTCCCTTTAAATCTGCTGCTGTAAGCAGCTGTTTGGTTTGCTTAAAGCTAAATCATGCTCTCTTTATATTTCACAAGAGTTCATAATCCTTATTGTTAGGTAGTTAGCAATCCAGTGTCAGAAGGCAACAAAGTTTATTATGTTGATGGCTGTTTCTATGGGAGCAACCCTTATATGGAGTTTGTTTGTGTGGTTTCTGAGTTCCATGTTGAAGCGGACAGGCAAAATATCTGCACTTTTAGACAGCCAAGAGTTTATTTTTCAATCTATGCCTTGTTTGAGACAAATGTAGTTCTTTGATTTCTGTTGACTAAACTGGTTCAGTCAATAAAGGTAGTTCTCTACTTTAAAACTGTAATGAAGCCAGAAATTTCCACTATACATCATACTAGTCATAAGTCAAGGCACCCATATGACCAGACCCGACGATATGACTTTTTGGTGGTGGTTGTTAAATGGTTGTTGTGTGAATAAATGTATTCCTATGAGCGTTTTTTGCTGGAAACCGGCCAAAACATCACAAATTGCATGTTATAACCAGCTGTAAAGATGAGACAGTTGCTAAGTGCCTAGAATGCAGTCATGTGACTGTGGGGTGTGTGTGCAGCTGATAGAACACTGGGACCAGGCCATAAGTAGCTTCTTTGTGAGGGGGCTGCATTGTAACTTCAAACAGTAGTTGAGTGACCAGTCATTAAGTGAAAATTACCTATACTGGTTTTGCAGGTTATAGTTATAAACCATTTTTACTCGAAACAGATATGGCATTGGAGCTTATTTTCAGGAGAAACCTGCAAAATCTGAATCTGGCTTCCCTATTGACTTTGCTAGTCAGTAGGCCATAAAAGGAAATTACGTAGACCATGGGACACTGCAACCATCATAAATATGAGCCAGTTGCCAAAAATCTGAATTGAAACTCCATGATTTTAGTACATTATATTTAAAGTTGTTATTGATCTTAAAGCTTGCTGTTATCTATCTTTACATTACTGTTATTTTTTATTTATATGTTTGGTTATCCTACTTGATTTCAGTAACAGATTTAATTGTAGTATTCAGCTAAGATGTAAACAGCTTAATTTAACACCAATACTCGAAAGTTATCAGGCGTGAACATAAATGGGAGCATTATATGACTGTTGCAAAGATAGGGAACAGTCTTATGTGGAGTGTCTGACTAACAGCATTCTTCCAAAACCTCAGCCTCACTTTACTGGAGATTTAGGGGTTCCAGGAACACAATGTGGGGACCTTGGCATAAAAACAACTTACTTTTTCAATAAGCCTAGGCTGAGAAAGTTTCTTAAGAAAGGAAATGAATAATTACAAAATGGACGTTGGTTGGTGTCTTCTCTGCAACTTTTTCTTTCTGAAGTCATATTACAGTTCATCCTCGACTTACAGCCATTCATTTAGTGATTGTTCGAAGTTACAATAGCACTGAAGAAAATCACCGGTTTTTACACTTACGACCATTGCGGTATCCCCATTGTCACGTGATCAAAATTCAGATTTTTGGCAACTGGCTCATATTTATGACAGTTGCAGTGTCCCGTGATCATGTAATTTCCTTTTATGGCCTACTGACTAGCAAAGTCAATGGGGAAGCCAGATTCATTTAACAACTATGTTTCTAACTTAACAATTGCATTGATAAACTGTGGCTATAAAGGTTGTAAAATGGGGCACTTTACAACTTAACTACTGTCTTGCTTAACAACATACATATTGGGCTCAATTGTGGTTGTAAGCTGAGGACTACCTATATATTGCCACGGTTGTAATGGGATAGTTCTAGATGAGGTAATTTTTTGTCTTGAGAGATTCAGATCATCTATGTCACATTTACCAAGCATGGCAACAAATATCAACTTGCTAAAAAGTCAGTGTTAAAATTAATAGCTGTTAATTTTATTGAATCAATTTTGTTAGATTAGTCCCTATATTGCTCACAAGGAAGACTTTGTGGAATTCTCAGTATTCAGCACACATACAAAGTGTGCAAAAAGGCAGGCCTCATAGATTAATTATTATATAAATTACATTAAATGCTCAAATTAATTGTCATTTTCTTCTAAATATTTCCTTGCTCATTTAACACATGACATTTGAACATTCCTAAGTACACTAATCAACAAGATTTTAATTGTTGGGCCTTTCTTCCATCATTAACTGCAATTGGGAATGGTATGGCCTACTGCTTCACCCTCACTTGGTTTATCCTTATTCATAAATACAGAATTCCCCAGACATTAGTAAAATGTGTATTCAAAAACACATTTGAGTGTGGAACATTGGGTAGGATCTTTGTTTAATTGAATCTGTGAATTAAATTTTATTAACTATATTAATGACTCAAACCTGTTAAATAAAACCTAATTGTGAATTTTTCAGGATTATTGTCAGCTTCATAATCACACTTTTCTGTTAGCAGAAGTTGGTACCAGCTGTTAAAAGTAACATTTGAGATTATTGTAAATTTGATATTCAGGTTGACAAACAAATTGCTTTTATTTTTTTAAATTCTTTCCAGTTTTCTGTTGAAGTACTTTAAACCTGGGTATGCTAGAAAATTTAAGATAGTTATATAGCCGCAAACAAACTACTAGAGGAAAATAAATAAGTTTGAAGAATAAATACCTAATTGCTGCTTTTTAAACAAAATTATAAATATGGCAACATGTTATAATCATAAGACAGAATCAGTTGTTTCCCCTTATTTCAGCTTTCAGGCAAATCCAATTATTCAGTTGCTATATGAAACACTTCCTGTGTGGATACCACATTTTATAATATGAAGAATTTCTTTATATTATGAGCATTACACTTCAATGTAGCAAGTTTTACACTCATATTTTGCGCTTACTAATTTTAATTATTTTCCCCATATACCTTTGAAAAATCTGATTCATCAGTTTTCCAAAAAAGTGCATCCTAGTGTTTAAGGGCTCTGTTTTGTAAATGTACACATCCAATTAAAGGTTTGAAGGAAATCTTGGAATAAAAGGAAAATGAAAGAGAGTTTGTTATTTTAAAGAATTACTGAAACATCTGCAGCTTTGAAGCACATTCATATGATTTTCTTCATGTGGTTTTGACCCACATCTAGGTTAATATAGGTACAATTCATATCAGAAATTGCATCCAATAATATCCTGTCAGAACTGGGCTCCTGGTGTAAATCAGTGCAAATACTCTGACTGATGCTGTGCAGAACAATTGGACGGATTCATCATTCACTGACTTCACCATTTTATTAGTCATATGTTGCCAAAACATAGTATGAAAGATTTAAGATTTAAAAAAAATTGGCAAAGGGAAACGTTAAAAACAAGTTGGAAAGATGCCAGTTGTCAGAATCAGATAGATTTGCAAGGGGAAAAAATGTTTTGCTCTCCTTCTTTCCAAAACTGAAAACTGATTAGCAGTTTAGCAGAGATAACATAAGAAATAAAAAGGCATTTGTACTGCTGGTTCCTTACATCCAATTTTTTTAAAAAAAAAAAAAATCCACAAAAAATCAAGATAGTGTCAGCTCTTTGAAACTGCTAGTAGTCTAAATGTTAAATGAAATCAGAGTATGTTTTGACTGGGACAGATTATTCTGTATTTAGCCAATCATATTAAAGCTTCATAAACCACAGTCTAACCTCCACCCCGAAATCCATTTAAAATCTATACACTGAAGTCAAGTAACTTAATACCTGGACTTAAGGAAAGTGAAAACAAGTTCCGTATTGCTGGAATATGTTTCAGTCTGTGGTGTATATTCATATTACTGACATTACGGAGAAAGATTGCTTCAGTTTGAAAACCATGCTGACATAAGCAGAATGGGATGAAGGATTTCTAAAATCAGCATTACTGTATGTGGATGATTTTTTTTAAAAAAAAAAATTGGCAACATAACACCGTAGTTGGTATATGTATATTTGTGTGCAAATCTCCAGTTCTTTTTGGAGCAGTGGGAATTGTATAACCTTTGAATAGGTTATTTTCCTTTTTCACTTTTAATGGCATACTAAAAAAAAATATTTAAAATACGCAGGTTATAACGTGTGTTTTTTTTTAAGAATAAAGCCATAGGCTTCATTGGGATTGAAGATTGCCTTCTTTTCTGTATGATAATAAAATCATTAGTATAGTTTACATTAAGGAATATTTTCTAATGGCAAAAATACGTGGAGTTCCTTAAGCAGAAATAAAGAATGGATATTCAGTAAAGCTCTGTTGTAACTAGCTTCCGGCAACTAGGTATGAAGTTTATATTTGAACTAGCAATCAGCATAATTAAAGATAATATTTTAATATACTGCATTATATGTCTTAATTACATTTTCACGATGTTGAATCACACTGTTAGGTATATTGAACTTAAACTAAGATACTTCAAGGCCAAGCCACAACCACTATAACCATTCCATCATTAAACTCTTCAACTAAAAAAATGACTTTTCTTCTTTGGAGTTTTATAGGAGGAGTGGCAAAACCTGAGGGTGGAGTTAAAAGAGGCATCAGCCTAAAATCCTTTCATAACCCCAAGCAAACTAAATCTAACCCTCCTTGAGTTCTATTGACCCTTATCTAACCCCAAGCAGGTGCAAATCTTAGTTGAGGTGATTTCTGTACATAGCAATAAATCAGTTTAATTGGTCNTGTAATGTGTAAATTACTTATATATTTTTTGTTCAATTTTTTTTCTTCTGTTTTGACTGCTGTCATTTACATAGCTGAATACACCTGCTACATTTTGAGAACAGAATTATTGGGAATCCCAATAATTGGGATTATTGGGAATCAAACCCAGAATTATTGGGAACCCAGAATTATTGGGAATCAAATGGCATACAAATTTGATTAGTTAACTGATTGAAGCCAATTGATTTTGCTTCATATTCTGGACCTAAAGTGATCAAATTCATTGCTCGTGAAACAGTCTGTTGTGTAGGCTGTTGATCCGATTTGTTGTACATTGTTGATGTCTTCCACTGTTGTGTCTTTTGTTATGTGTTCTGAGAGTTAATATATCAATAGAAGTAAGTAATCAGGACAAACGATTCACTGAATTTAAATGTCAGTCATTAGATAGATTGAAATTTTGCTATTTCAGTGTAATTTATAAGATTTTATATTAAAAACCTATATGTGACAGGTTATTTTATTTATACATTTTTATCATATTCTTTCTTTTGGAGCATGCTGGTTCTCTTAGATGGACTGTATCCAAAATAAATTGCATAAAAACCAACAAAAATAAAATAAATTAAAGTTAAACTTCATAATAAAAAAGCTTCCATTAAAATGTATCTTTGAGACAACCATAATCTTTGATGACTCATCAACTGCCCAACTACCCAGTATGTACTTTCTATTAGGTGAAAGTAGTTAAAAACATAGATAATAATCCGAACATAATATCTACATTTATAAATGGGCAAAACAAGGATTTGTCTGGTTATAAGACTTACAAACATAATATCATTTCTACTTTATTCCTTTTTGTGTCAGAAACATCAGTTACAATGCCTGTCTTCTGAGATTTTGTACGTGTAGAATTTTGCACAAAAACTGGCGTAAAATCACAAAACCAAATAAACGGCCTCCTACGAGACCTGCATACATATTTGATGCTTATTTCTTCAAACTTGGCAGAAAGCATTCTTTTGTCTTCCATGTGAATATGGCCAGTTTCCAAAGCAAGGCTATAGGATAATAAGTTTATATAGTAGAAGGCTACAGCAACCTTACCAGCAGTAATTTCTTATGTTTCCTTAGATTTTTTTTAATGTTACTGCTATTACATTGCCTATAATTCAGTGAAGTATGAATACAGATGAATATGAAATACAAACTTCATATAAATATGAAGTATAAAGACATTTAAGAAGTGAATTTATGTTGACCAGTCTTTAAAATTGTGAAAGAAATTGAATTGATTTTACACAGACAAACAGACATGCACACACTCACACAGGGACACAAAGACACAGATATAAGCACAGAAAAAGAATGTACAAAAGAATAAAAATAGAAACTGGGTTTATGGTAGTTGAAATCCCAAGTTGGAGGCACCCACTTGGGAACTAAGGGTAACATCTTTGTAAGAATTAATTGTGATTTAATATGCTGCAAATTTCATCTTAAGTAGTTCATGCTTTGCAATCCTGGATAGTTAGAAAAGTAGGAAGATAAGTTGGGGTGAGCATTAGATATCAAAATATTTTATATAAAAAGTTTAAAATCATGAGATATACATACATACATACATACATACATACACATACGCAATACAATTAATACAATATAAATTGTGTACATGTGTTGCTTCTCAGCAGTCACAGAAATCAACTTTCTTCAGAATGGTGTGTGCACAAGCTTGCCTTGAGATATTCCAACATCACTACTGTAATTGAGCCCATTCACCTTACTGCTGGTTATCTTCTTATCTTCTTTCCACCTTTTCCAGAAAGACAGACTTCTCAGGAGAGTAGATTTTCTCATGATACGTCCAAAATATGACAGTTTGAGGTGTCTCAAGTGAGAACCCTAGATTAATTTGTTCTGTGATCCACTTATTGTTTTTATTGCTATCCCCAGCGAAAGTTGAACTATAAATCTAATAAATAAACTTATTATTGAAATTAGGAAACTAATTGGTTTTGCTCATTAAATACTGCAGAATTTAGCATTTTTAAAGTTTCTGTCTCATCTACAGGTGAAACTCGAAAAATTAGAATATCGTGCAAAAGTTCATTTATTTCAGTAATGCAACATAAAAGGTGAACCTAATATATGAGATAGACTCATTACATGCAAAGCAAGATAGTTCAAGCCGTGATGTGTCATAAGTGAGATGATTATGGCTTACAGCTCATGAAAACCCCAAATCCACAATCTCAGAAAATTAGAATATTGTGAAAAGGTTCAATATTCTAGGCTCAAAGTGTCCCACTCTAATCAGCTAATTAAGCC
>NW_015392927.1:12821-17712 GCF_001527695.2 Protobothrops mucrosquamatus
GTTATGTGGAAGGGAAAAGTGTGGAAGAAAAAGGTGCACAAGCAGCAGGGATGACCGCAGCCTGGAGAGGATTGTCAGGAAAAGGCCATTCAAAAGTGTTGGAGGGAGTGGACTGAGGCTGGAGTCAGTGCATCAAGAGCCACCACACACAGACGGATCCTGGACATGGGCTTCAAATGTCATATTCCTCTTGTCAAGCTGCTCCTGAACAACAAACAACGTCAGAAGCGTCTTACCTGGGCTAAAGAAAAACAGAACTGGTCTGTTGCTCAGTGGTCTTTTCTGATGAGAGCAACTTTTGCATCTCATTTGGGAACCAAGGACCCAGAGTCTGGAGGAAGAATGGAGAGGCACACACTGCCAAAAGCACCAAAACCTGGTTCAATGACCGTGGGATTACTGTGCTCGATTGGCCAGCAAACTCGCCTGACCTGAACCCCATAGAGAATCTATGGGGCATTGCCAAGAGAAAGTTGAGAGACATGAGACCGAACAATGCAGAAGAGCTGAAGGCCACTATTGAAGCATCCTGGTCTTCCATAACACCCCAGCAGTGCCACAGGCTGATAGCTTCCATGCCACGCCACATTGAGGCAGTAATTGCTGCAAAAGGGGCCCAAACCAAGTACTAAGTACATATGCATGCTTATACGTTTCAGAGGTCCGATATTGTTCTATGTACAATCCTTGTTTTACTGATGGCATGTAATATTCTAATTTTCTGAGATTGTGGATTTGGGGTTTTCATGAGCTGTAAGCCATAATCATCACAATTATGATAAATCACGGCTTGAACTATCTTGCTTTGCATGTAATGAGTCTATCTCATATATTAGGTTCACCTTTTAAGTTGCATTACTGAAATAAATGAACTTTTGCACAATATTCTAATTTTTCGAGTTTCACCTGTATATTACATTGTATGGTCTGAAGAATTTAATAGTAGCTTGAGATCCAGCTTGGTATTAAGATGTCGGACTAAAAACCAGGAGACCATCAGGTCTAATTTTACTTTAGCTGCAAAGCCACCTGGGTGATCTTGAGCCAATCACTTCTCTTAACCTTAGGGAAGAAGAAATTAATGAGCCACTTCTGAAAAATGTTGCCAAGGAAATCTTCAATTTAGTCTTGACTTTGGTGATTGTCTGGACAAGTCCCTGCAATTTCATGTCTAGAAGTCAGACGTTGTCTGCCATTGCCTCCTTTTTGGGGCTAAGAGAGAATGACTAGCTCAGGATCACCTAGCTAGGTTCGTGCCTAGAGTGGGAGTTGAACTCATGATCTGTCAGTTTCCAGCCTGATGCCTTAACCACCACATTAAACTGATTCTCTTTAAAATAATTTACATCCATTTTAAATTTTATTTTAGTACTTTACATTCTTAAGAATTCACCCTTCGTATTGGTGTAATTGTGGTACAGTAGTGGCACAGTTGCTCCACTTTTTTTTTTTTTTAAAAAAATGTAAAGCTATTCATTGTGTAATTTCCCACAGTGCCACTAGTTCTACCCCAAATGAGTGATACTGGGAAGTATATTACTTGGAATATAATCATGGCAGCTCAGCAAGGCATATAGATGGAATTGTTAATGTATTTTCTGACTTCATATCCCCTTCTATATAGCTTAATTATGGCATTTGGAAACACTCCAAAGCAATTATTAATAATCCATGGCACTCTTGTAGTTTTTCTTACACAAAACAGTATTAGAATATATCCAAAATCTGTTTCTTATATAAAGTCATTTGATGAGTCAAATTATGCTTTAATGATAAAATTATCATGATCTGTGTAGTTATTTTGCAACCTTGATTCTTTAACCGTGTGCATAACATCAAAAGCAGAATAAAAAGCATTATTAATTTTGCACTTGGAAGGGGCAAAAATTAGAAATAGGAAGGATCACAGTAGCTCATCCAAACCTTTTACAAAGAAATATATTACAAAGAATTATTAAAGAGTTGTCTTGGCTGAATTGGAAATTACTAATTGTCAAATTCACTTGCATCATTTTTCTAATATCACTTCTGTACCATCAAATTAAAAACATGTAGTTTGTCTTTTTTTTTTCAACCATTTGGTGGCTTAATATCTTTTACATTTACATTTAAAGGAGTAGAAATCATATTAGAAGGCAACCGTAAAAGCCCGGCTACAGAATTTGTTCATGAGGTTCATAAATACTCCAGTGGCCTATTCTGAATGCTTTCTTCAATAAATTTGTCATTTATTCAAGAGATTTTAAAGTATCTTTGGAAACAAAAACCTTGTGGTGGTATGTAATTTACATCTCTACATAACAATGTTCCGCATGTTAATCGTTCATGTTATTTTGCTTTGCATTGCATTGCATTGTAAAATTGCGGTAGGCTCAATCCAGCCAAAGTTAAGCAGTTTTTAAGCCTCACTGATTTCAAAGTAAACAAGAAGCACATGAGGAAGTATTTGCATTGAAAGCAACGGTCTTAAAACTGACTAGTTTTGAGTCGCTTGTATTTATTGTCTGCAGGTTACAAATAGTTACTATCTTCCTGTGTTGCTTGTGGCTACTCTAGAGGTTTCTGATTAGCTACCTTTGGAAATAAGCTAGGACACTTGGTTTAGTTCAGTAACGTTCTACTTCGTTTTGCATGTGTGATTTTTAACATCCAATACAGGGTAGTAAACTACTGTCATTCCAAATGGAATAATAACAGAATGACAATCCAACCCTCTTCTCAAGCAGGAAATTCTATACCTTTTCAGACAAATGATTATCCAATCTCTTCTTAAAAACTTCCGGTGTTAGAGCACTCAGAACTTCTGGAGGCAAGTCGTTCCAGTGATTAATTGTTCTGTCAGGAAATTTCTCCTTAGCTCTAGGTTGCTTCTCTCCTTGATTAGTTTCCATCCATTGCTTTTTGTCCTGCCTTCAGGTGTTTTGGAGAATAGGTGGAATGACCCCCTCTTCTTTGTGGCAGCCCCTTAGATATTGGATATTGGAACACTGCTATCATGTCATCCCTAGTTTTCTTTTAATTAAACTAGACATACCCAATTCCTACAACCGTTCTTTGTATGTTTCGCTGATTCGCTGGTGGGAAATCGAAGCTCATTGAAAACCATGGACATAGCAAAATTAGGATTTGAACCTATACCGTAATCCTATGCATATTTGTTTAGAAGTAAATGCAAATGGAACAAGAGGTTTATCAGACGTGGTTTCTCCCTTCTATCATGGGGCAATTTCTGCCATAATTGCTGTGACAGATATCTGTGAAAATGCTTTGAGAGAATATTGCTGATGAGGGAACATCATGCCAACAATCTTTGTTTCTGTTTCTGGGATCACTGCCATGTAGTTCTACTGCTGGCATCATTTCATAATGTTTTGCATATGAATTTATCCTGAGAATCATAGTAGAAATTGTGCTATAATGAAGAGAAGGTAAAATCCTCTGCTCACTTCACTGGACTGTCCTAAACATCCTCTTCACCGGGATGACTTTCTTTATCACACTTATGTTGAAATCCATGGGGTACACACCCTTTATAGCCACTACTTTTTTATATATAAAAAAAATCTATGGGACAGTGAAAATAGGAAATGGTATCCCAATATGATAATAATATTATCTGAGATTTCTGAGACTTATTTATTGTAGGATCCAACATGGATCAGTTGGGGTTTTTTTTTAAAAAAATGTATAAAAACCTCCAATTTAGCATTATTTCTTATTTATCATGATAATTCTTTGTCACTGATAGAGCTGAACTAAATTAAATTCACATAATTAGTCCTACTTAATAGGCTTGAATATCTGCTTGGCTCTCCTAAAAGTGATGTGAAGAACAGCAAAATACAGGATTTCTCTTCAAAATGTTGATACTAGGAAGAAAACTAGTGTGCACTTTATGAGAAAGAGACTGAAATGACTCTAATAATGGTGGAAGAGGAATAAGAAGCATGATATAATATAATAAGAACAAGAACATCAACAACAAGTGTCTGTATACTCAGATGCTACCTTAACAGCTCTTAGGTCCTTGGTTAGGACTTGAACTGTTAAGTTTTTACCAGTCCCAGACTGTAAATCGAAGATTGAAGATTAACCATAATAACAACAACAACAACTTTTGAAAGGCAAATAATTACATTGCCTATTCCCTAAACTAACTCTGATCTGCCAGAAGTACGAGGAAGCAACAAATCTACTTCCAGACAGTAAAACTATAATAGAAGGGAAGGATAAAAGAGGCAGAGAAACAAGAAGGAAGGCAGAATAAGTGGAATATATAAACAGTTTTTGTCTCAAGAAATATAGAGGACTCTGGAAGCTTCTGCAGGGCAAAAAGGAAAGGTTACTATAACCCTGTGGATGGTTTCTGGAATATGGATGTAATGTGTGGATAACCTTGGGGGATGAGGGGAAGAGACAAGAGAATGAGGCATCCCAATGGATTAACAGTCAGAGGAAGAAACTTAAGAAGGGCCTGCCCTAATTGTTCACATGGTTAAAAGTGGTGACAGGAAGTTTGTATCTTCAAACTTGTAAAGATTCTATTAATGTAGCCTTACAATAAGGTAGAATCAGCCAATCTAGTCATGTTTCTTGCCTGGTTTACTTGGGAGGGCTGAGATGTTTAACACCAAATAGGTCTCTGGTAAAGGCCAAGGAGGTCTACTTTAAGAGAAAAAGTTAGCACATTTTCCAGTTCTTAAATTTACTGTAATTTTTGCAGCTATATTCTAGACAACTATATTAGTGTGCTGTAATGTTACAATCATAACCTAATAAATTATAACAGAATTGTTGTTTGCTTGCCTAAGGCCCAAGCTAAACATTCTCCTGATAGGTACCATGTTTCTACATGTCAAGTTTTTGTTGAACTAATTACAAGTGTGCACAA
>NW_015392928.1:0-18626 GCF_001527695.2 Protobothrops mucrosquamatus
CAAGATAAACTTATTTCTCTAAAAGTCTCAAAACTCTGCTACATTATGCATAAGCTTCACCCACAAATGTTCTGCTAATAGTTCTTGTTGCTAAAGGATAGTTTTATCTTGGTTTTATTGATTATATTCTTATCGGTCAATGACCAAAATAAAGTTCTGCCCATCTGCGCAACTCTGAAGCAGGGAAGGATTTCAACCCCTGAGTGGCAGAAATAAATGGGCTGAGCTGCCCCTGGGGGACAGTGGTATCAAAGTGCCTAGTAGCCTAGCAATACCAAAAGACCAGACCAAAGCAGAAAATTGGAAAATATGTTCAGAGGGGGAACAAAACGCTTAAATTTAAATCTAAAACAAGTCCAGCACACTCTAGTTCAGTTTCTGTCATGGCCTTCGGTCTCTTCTCTGCCCGCAGCACCAGAGTCCGAACCTCAGGCCATCAATGTCTCCTAAGCCTGCTGGTCAAGGCTAAGCAAACACACTGAAGCTAGTTGCAAATGAGAGGCACTTCAGACAATTATGAAAGAGGGCAGACCGATGGCCTGCTCCAGGATAACCAGAGGGAGCAAAGTCTGTCCTGGGAGTTGGGCATGATTCCGACAAAATAGAGCCTTGCCATAGGGCAGGTTCAGGAAACCAGGCAAGACAACCAAACAGAGACCAGTGTGCCCCACTACCCTCCAGAGATTAAACTCCAGTGAGTCCTGCAAGCCACTCCAGGTCAAAAAGATAAAATCAAGGAGCAGAGAGCAGGAAGTAAGGACATAGGAAGATAGGTCTTAGGAACGTTGGAGAGGTGTTTCCAAAACAGACCTGTCTCTGATGGCTGTTCTTAGATGGGCTGGCTGAAAGGAGACTCAATTAAAGCATTAGCATCTTTGCTCAACGGAGGACCTTTGCTTGGGCTCTTCAAAGATGTTTGGGGACCTGTTGCCCTTCCAGGACCTGGGCCCATAACACCTGACTCTCTCTTCACCTGCTCACCTGCTGCTGCTGATTAGTTGCTACATCAGTCTTAAGGGGTGCTAAGAAAGTGGAAGGAAAGAGAAGAAGAATGACCAGGAGCAAGGTGGATGAATCCAGTTGTAGCCGCAATGGGTTATTAGGTTTTAACTAGATTTTTTTTTAATCAGTCCTTGATACTTTTATAAGTAAGGAGATAAACATTGCATAATACGCCTTCCCTGACCTATTTTCCCCACAACAACAACCTTGTGGCATGAGTTGTATTGAGAGAGGGTGACTGAGCCAAAGTCACCACTAGACTTCACCACTGAAAGATCTGAAGGACCAAGTTAGATGCGGATCCTCCTGGTCAAGTCTGCGAGGTTGATAAGAATGGACACCAACTTGGCGGTACATAATTAAGCAATTAAGCCAAGTTGGAGAAAGATGAGATTTTATTTTCTCAGTCTACTGCCCTTCCACACTTTGTGATCTGGGAAAAAAAATGAGGAAGACCAAAAATACCTGGATGACAGTTAGCTTGGGTAAAGTTAAGGCATCAGGCTAGGAACTGGGAGACTGTGAGTTCTAGGCCTGCCTTAGACACAAAGCCAGTTGGGTGACCTTGAGCCAGTCACTTTCTTTCAGCCCTAGGAAGGAGGCAATGGCAAACCACTTCTAAAATCTTGCCAAGAAAACTTCAGGCAGTCATTAGAAGTCAACACTGACTCGAAAACACACACACAACTACAGTACACAGAGCTTCTAAGAGTACACAGAGGACTATCTAAAAACACAGAAAAGCATCTTGAAAATAAATGGGCCGATTTCACAAAATTCAACACTGTCACAAACAAATGAAATGTTTAGGATGTTATATCCATTCGGGTGTTGCTATTTTAGTTTTCTGATGCTATTATCTTTTTTTATATATGGCTATCAATTTTTTATCCCTCCTCTCTTCTGAAACAGACTGACATCAAATTTAATTCATTTTCACCAGTCATTTGAGACATTATCTGGAATGTAAATATAATGTATCTTCACTAATATTACATTTTCATCCCAGAGGAGGAGGGATTTTATCTTGACTATATTTCTGCCTTTTTGTGAAACTCTGAAATTGGGACTTTTGCTTTAGTGCCTGACTCCTAGAAAATGTGAGAAATATTTTACTGAAAATCTGGATCTCTTAATGTTTTAATTAGTCATAGTACAGTGATTTGTTAATCAAGCAAAAGAAATATATGATACAAATATTGCACTTCATTATTACTCCTTTGGATATGAAATGATGAAATTGCTTAAACTCCTACCACTCTGAGGAAGATATTCTGATGATTTTGAAGGCATAATAATAATAATAAATTATTACATTTATATGTCACCCATCTCTCAGCAACTCTGGGCAGCTTACAATTGTTAAAACGCTTAAAGTAAAGAACAATAGAAAAAAAACACTCCACATAAACAGCACAAGGCAAAAGGATAACAATGGCAAAGAAAATAAAATAACGGGGCATCAGTTGTCTTCTTCTATGAGCTCTGGTGGTGCAGTGGTTAGAATGCGGTACTGCAGGCTACTTCAGCTGATTGCTGGCTGCCTGCAGTTTGGCAGTTCGATTCTCAGCACCTCAAGGTTGACTCAGCCTTCCATCCTTCCGAGGTCAGTAAAATGAGGACCCAGATTGTTGGGGTGACTCTGTAAAATGCTTAGAGCAGAGGTCCCCAATCTTTTGGGCACCAGGGACTGGTTCTGTGGAGAGAGGATTTTCCACGGACCGGAGAGTGCGTGGTTTTGTGTCCTGCCTGCATCCCACAGATGGGGCTTTGCTTGTAAAACATTCAAACAAGATCTCCGTCTTTTCATCACGGTTTTCAGCGTACACATCATAATTCATTTAGAGTCTGCTTCTAAGATATTAGAAGCAGACTCTTCTCAAAAAGATATTAAAATGAAGGTGAAGTCTCCTTTGAATCAAGCTAAGCTCCCAATGATTTGGGATATGTTCTTCTTATACCAGCAGTGTGGAAATAGTTTGCCAGTGTCTTCTTATGGGATGCTTTTTTCAGCTTCTAGCCAAACTCCTAGCATCCTTGTGGTCTCTATTCAAGTCATAATCAGCCCAGATCTTGCCTTTTTGAGATGATCCAAAATTGGATAGGTATTGGGAATTGGGTAGGACTTGATTACACTGTAGACTTCAGAATGGAACAGAACAGAACAGAACAGAACAGAACGGAACGGAATAGAATAGAATAGAATAGAATAGAATAGAATAGAATAGAATAGAATAGAATAGAAT
Organism: Protobothrops mucrosquamatus; assembly: GCF_001527695.2. NCBI lineage: Eukaryota > Metazoa > Chordata > Lepidosauria > Squamata > Viperidae > Protobothrops > Protobothrops mucrosquamatus. The sequence continues at coordinate 3,249 of NW_015392928.1, forward strand.
AGAATAGAATAGAATAGATATTGGAATATAGAATAGAATAGAATAGAATAGAATAGAATAGAATAGAATAGAATAGAATAGAATAGAATAGATTAGATATTGGAATATAGAATTGAATAGAATAGAATAGAATAGAATAGAATAGAATAGAATAGAATAGAATAGAATAGAATAGATATTGGAATATAGAAATAGAAATAGAAATAGAAATAGAAATAGAATAGAATAGAATAGAATAGAATAGAATAGAATAGAATAGAATAGAATAGAATAGAATATATATTGGAATATAGAAATAGAAATAGAAATAGAATAGAATAGAATAGAATAGAATAGAATAGATATTGGAATATAGAAATAGAATAGAATAGAGTAGAGTAGAGTAGAGTAGAGTAGTGTAGAGTAGAGTAGAGTAGAGTAGAGAAGAGTAGAATAGAATAGAATAGAATAGAATAGAATAGAATAGAAATAGAGTAGAGTAGAGTAGAGTAGAGTAGAGTAGAATAGAATAAAATAGGAATAGAGTAGAGTAGAGTAGAGTAGAGTAGAGTAGAGTAGAGTAGAGTAGAGTAGAGTAGAGTAGAATAGAATAGAATAGAATAGAATAGAATAGAATAGAATAGGAATAGAATAGAATAGAATAGAATAGAATAGAATACTTTATTGGCCAAGTGTGATTGGGCACACAAGGAATTTGTCTCCGGTGCAGAAGTTCTCAGAGTACATACAAACAACAAAGTGATAAATCATAGATCATAAATCATAAGATACGAACAATTGATAAATCATAATATACCAATAGGTAAAAGTAATAGGAATTATGAGAGGAGTCTAGCTAAGGAGTCTCTAAAGTAGAAAGGGCTCCATGGCCTCTGCAGAAGGTTTACGGGTCCATCCTGCAGCTTTGGTGCATCATCAACCTTCAGAAAAGGACATGTCTCAGCTGCCTTGACTTTACCTATCTTTTCACACTTCACACATCACTTTTCAGTGTGAAAAGATTCATATATAACATAAAAAAATGGATCAGACAACTGCCAGAATCATTCACTGTTATATTTGACAGGTGATGGCAGGCTCCATGCAGTAATTTTAATTAAAAAAACCCAACAACCTGTCTCTGTGCGTGCAACTTCATAAAATTATTGAAATGTCAGAAATGAAGCTTTATTCCTTCTTTTCTTTTTTTTCAAAGGAATCCTCTCGCATTTCTGTTTCAGCTGACCTTTTGCAGAGTGACTCATTGTTGATATTGACAACAGTTTTACGCTCAAAATGCCACCTCACTTTATAAAGGAATACTCAGAAAAGTTGCGAAAAACTCCAGGAGCTAGTTAAAATGGCAATCAATGCGTGAGAGGCATCTCTCTGTGATAATTGGGGTGTTTTGTACACCCCGGGCCAGAGAAGTGTATGAGGAAAAAAAACACCTTAATGATTTACCTCACTGTCAATCTTTTGCACACAAGTAACTATAAGGATTGCTATAGACCCATTTAAGCCTCAAATAAACTCCCTTTTTCATAACTTGCTCTTTTTTTCCTACTAGAAGTTCTCTGGATTCAACTTAAAATTGGTTTGGACCAAGGGTAGGCAACCTTGGCTCTTTTATGACTCATGGACTTCAACTCCCAGAATTCCTGAGCCAGCATGGCTCAGCTTGGAAACCTCTCCCTTTCCCCTCAGCATGGCTGGCTCGGGAATTCTGGGAGTTGAAGTCCATGAGCCCATAGAAAGAAAGAAAATGGGAGGAGAACGGCGACAGGGAGTGCTAGGAAAGAAAGGGAAGAGGGTAAACAGTGGAAAGACAACACACGGTCACAGGAAGAGGGGGGGAGTATGATGATATGGATACAAGCAAGGAAAGCAAGAAAGCAATGGCTAGCAATATGGAAATTACTATCAAAACGCAGGTGGATTGGCTGGGACCGGTAACGAGATCTAGGAGCCGGGTGCAAAGAGCGCCATATCCATAAAAGGCTTCCCATCTACTGGAAGTTACCCTGATGATGCTGACAGTTGCCAGCGAAAGCTTGGTATTGTGTTTTATTAAACTTTTATAGTTTTATAAACTTCCTGGTGTTCATGCATTTTTATGCCAGCTGATATATATATATGTTATATATATTTCAATAACACAGCCTTCGATCTCCGGGAGAGGTATAAACCAGTTGTTTATTGCTAAAAAAATATTTAAAAAACAATGAAATATATTTATTTATATATGAAGTATACATAATATTTTGAGGCAGCCACCATTTAAATAAAATGGCACTGTAAGAAAATGCTCTGGTTTATTTCCTTTCCAAACAATTCAACCAGGCTTGACATTTTCACTAGGACTGTACAGTGCTCCAATTCTACATAATGTTTTATATGTTTTCCAGATTATTTGGGCTTGATATTGTTGATATTTGATTTCAGGATATTTAGCTGATCAGAACGCTGTTGCCTATAAAAGTTATGAAGGAATGGAATGAGCTGGAAATATGAAATCCATTCCTTACTGAAATCAAAACAGTTTCCAATATAACTTGATTGCTCATCATTCTTCTTCTTCTTCTTGTGCCATATCCATTATTGGACGTTGGCGATCATGTTGGCGATCTTGTTTTTATCAGCAGCCGCATGAAAAAGTGCTGCTGAGTTTTGTTCAAACCAGTCCCTTAGATTTTGAAGCCACGATGTTCTTCTTCTGCCTGGACCTCGTTTGCCTTCAATCTTTCCCTGTAGGATTAAATGGAGTATGCCATATTTTTCTGGGTGTCGCATCACATGACCAAAATATTCTAACTTTCGTTTTTTAATTGTTTTCATGATTTCCCTTGGCTTTCCCAGGCAGCTTATCACCTCCTCATTGCTCATCATAGGAGTGGTAATCGGTTTTCTTACGGTCTATTTTGAATTCGATGGTTGCTGTCCATGGTGCTACCAATACTGAAGAGACAAGCAAGCATATCTCACTTGTGTACTTATTCAACTGTTTATTTTAGCATATAAAGATAGATCATCTGCAAGTTGGAACGTTTCTCTATGCAGCTTCTTAGTTCTTAAAGGTGTGAAGCTAAGGCTGAAAGAAATAGAAATGTCTATTATTTCTAGTCTACTTGGCTTGGCTCCACTTGTAGGTCCTTCCCTTTTAGGCACATTATGGATCACACACGTCACATTTAGTGACTCAGAACAAACCTCTGTAAATGTGCCACCTGCTTCTTGTCTTGAGTGCAGATGTCGGAACAGGAAAGTCTATTTGGAACCAGCTTCTTCTACGGGGAATTGGAGAATCATAGGGCGGGAAGGGACCTTGGAGGTTTTCTAGTCCAACCCTGCCCAAGACAGGAGTCTTTATAACCTCTGGGATTCAGGCAGGCAATATCACAGGTTCCCAATAAGCATAAACGTTCAACAACCAAACAGCTGCACATCACCATACTTACTAAATGCTCATAACCATATGATTCCAATATTTATATTCAACACAGTAGGCTAATGAGCAAAGCTGTTCAGGAATGGAACAGCCATAAATAACAGAATAACAGAGTTGGAAGAGACCTTGGAGGTCTTATAGTCTAACCCAGGGATAGGCAACCTTGGCTCTTTTATGACTCGTGGACTTCAACTCCCAGAATTCTTGATCCAGCATGGCTGGCTCAGGAATTCTGGGAATTGAAGTCCACGAGTCATAAAAGAACCAAGGTTGCCTACCCCTGGTCTAACCTTTTGCGTAAGCAGGAGATCCTATGCCATTCAAGACAAATGGTTGTCCAATCTCTTCTTAAGTTTTTGTTGGAGCATTCATGGCTTCTGGGGCAAGTCGTTCCCCTGGTTTATTGTTCCCAAATGAAGTCATATCGGCCAAATTCAGAGGATCACAAACCTTGCTCTCTCCTTCCACATTCTCCAATTGTTGAAGGTCTGTGATTGCAGGAAAATTGATTTTGCTTTGTCACTATACATGTTGTTGGCTTCGACTGTAGAATTGTCGAGGTTTTTTTCCCCCTCTCCTTAGCTAATTGTGTAGCAGTGAGTGAACATTTGAATAAAACAAAGCAGTAAACTTTAAGAGAGGACTCAGATAGTCCTCAACTTACAATTCATTTAGTGACCATTCAAAGCTACAACGGCACCGAAAAAAGTGACTTATGACCCTTTTTCGCAGTTACGACCTTTGCAGCATCCCCAGGGTCACATGATCAAAATTCAGCCACTTAGCAACTGACTCGTATTTATGACGGTTGCAGCATCCTGGGGTCACGTGATCTCCTTTTGTGACCTTCTGACAAGCAAAGTCAACGGGGAAGGCAGATTCGCTTAGCGACTGTGTTACTAGCTTAACTGCAGTGATTCCCTTAGAAGAAAGGTCATAAAATAGGGCAAAACTCACTTAACCACAGAAATCTTTGCTCAGTTGTGGTCATAAATCAAGGACTACCTGTACAGTGCTCTTATAGCTGGGATTAAGACAATGGTATCAATATGACACGCTCCAACTTTGAGTTAGAGAGGGAAACTCTATTTATTACAGGCAGAAATTTGGCAACATTTAGCTGACCTTATGGGCTTTGGAAGTTAAATACTATCAGACCTGATTAATAGTGAAATAGGAGCAATCTTGAGTCGATAAGCATGGGGAAGTTAAAAAAAATAATCCATACGACCAGACCACATCTATAGTGTTTCCACAAAATTGCATGTACATATCCAAATAATTTCCAGGAAGTTAAACTTGACTGAAAGATGACTTTATAACTCAGATGTGGGACAGAGTCTTATTTGGAAAAACCTTACTTTTTCCAAGAATATATATGACCCAAGAGCAAGGTAGTTTGAACATCAAGATTAAGAAATATATGTTAGATGTGATCCCTTAACTCACAAGGGATGCCGTAAGTACCACTACAAATTTTAATTGAAAAAAAAACAAACAACAGAAAATGAAAATGATTACCTTATGGACAAATTCCTTGGTGGAGAATCCATTCCTCCATGTCTTAATACCTGATTGTTGCTTTAAAAAAAATCATGCTAAGAAAATAGAATAAAAAGTTAAGAGTTAAGAGAATTAGGAGCAGAATTGCACCATAAAACCTATTGGAATGTTATGATGGCCACCAGATGGCAGTCTTAGGCTGCTTCAAATGTACATAAAAAGTACATAAAAGGTATCTTCCCATGATAGAAGAACATAATAGAAAAATAGTCCCCCTGGTTCGGATGTCTCTAGAGTCTTTTCAAGTAGAAGCCTCTTCAATCCTTGTCCTCTGATAGTTTGTATTTGGAGGCTCCTCTTCCCAAACCAGAGATAATTAACCAGTGGAACGACTTGCCTCCAGAGGTTGTGGGTGCTCCTTCATTGGAGGTTTCCAAGAAAGAGACTGGACAGTCACCTGTCTGAAATGGCATAGGGTCTCCTGCTTGAGTAGGGAGTTGGGCTACAAGACCTCCAAGGTCCCTTCCAACTCTGTTATTCTGTAATATTGAGATTTCAGGGCTCACAGCCTTTGATAGACCTGTCCTCCATTAATTTTTTTAATTCATTTTTTCCTTACATACAATAATATTTTTTCAACCAATGTGCTGTCTGGGTTTACATGCTAATACATATTTAATTCCTAATCCTTTCTTCTTTCCTCCAACCAATGGTAAAATAAATCCCAAGTTTGATAATAGTCCGTTTCTTCTTTTTTTTTCAGTCTCATAGTCAATCTATCCATCTCTGCACATTTTAGCATTTTTTTTTATTATTTCTCCATCTGATGGTTTTCCTTCATTTTTCCAGTGTTACGCAAATATAATTCTTGCTGCTGTTGTGACATGCAACGTCAAGTATAAGCTTTGTTTATTAGTCTTTCTTGGCATTATACCTAATTAAAAAAAAATCAGGTTTAAAATCAACATGTTCTCCTAACATCTTTTCTAGCCAGGTATGTATCTTTTTCCAATAAGCCTTTACTTTATCACATGTCCACCAAACATGATAATACGTGCCTGACTTATGTTTGACATTTCCAACATCTATCTGACTTGGAATACTACATCCAGTTTTGGTCACCACGATGTGAAAAAGATGTTGAGACTCTAGAAAGAGTACAAAGAAGAGCAACAAAGATGATTAGGGGACTGGAGGCTAAAACATATAAGGAACGGTTGCTGGAATTGGGTATGTCTAGTTTAACGAAGAGAAGGACGAGGGGGGACATGATAGCAGTGTTCCAATATCTCAGGGGCTGCCCCAAAGAAGAGGGAGTCAAGCTATTCTCCAAAGCATCTGAAGGCAGGACAAGAAGGAATGGATGGAAACTAATCAAGGAAAGAACCAACCTAGAACTGAGGAGAAACTTCCTGACAATTAGAACAATTAACCAGTGGAACAACCTGCCTCAAGAAACGATGAATGCTCCAACACTGGAAGTTTTTAAGAAGAGACTGGACAGCCATTTGTCTGAAATGGTATAGGGTTTCCTGCCTGAGCAGGGGGTTGGACTAGATGACCTCCAAAGTCCCTTCCAAAATATTATTATTATTATTATTATTATTATTATTATTATTATTATTATTATTATTATTATTATTATTATTATTATTATTATTATTATTATTATCTTTCTCAATGGATTGTAAAGAAAGATGGCCTGTGTGTATCTGTGTGTACCAGTGTGTGCCTGCGGTAGGAATGTGTGATTTTGGTTACTGTCCAGAGCAGTGAGTAAGAGTGTGTTTAAAATGAGAAAGCCATTTTGTTTCATGCTGAGAACAAAAATGCCTCAGTCAGAATGCTTTATGGGAACCTTCCAGCTTGGTTGTAATAAAACTCAGAAAAGCTTCAGACATTTGATGCATGTTCAGACGAGAATCCTTGGAAGGTTTACACTTTGTTTTGAGCTTGGAAAACCAGGGCTGCCAATTCCAAGGTTGAAATGACCATTTGGAGATTATTGGGAGAACCGTTTGGAGAACAATCAGAATGAGGATCCTCAAAAGATTCCAGTTTTGTTTCAACCTCAGATCAAAGCCCCTGGAATTCCTACAGTCTGTTTCAGATTTCAAGCACAAGGTGGCAAAGGATTGTTTGGGCTGCTAAGCTAATTTCCTGGAAACACACAGAAAAGCCCATTTTGTTTTGATCCCAGAAGGTCAACATGGCTCTTTCTAGAATGAAAAGTGTTGTAGTTGAAAAAATTTGCATATCTTTTAGATTTATTTTTAATTTGTCAAGAGCTGAAGAGATATAAATGACCACTTCATAATGCAAAACGTTAAAAATTGAGCTCTTTTGATAGGAAAACATAGCTTAAACGTGTTGGTTAGTCCACAAGCCATAAATTATCTGAAGTATTTTGAGCACCTCTTCAATCCATATAATGTATCCAGCTGCTGGAATAATTCAAAAAGCTGTTCTTCGTGATAGATTGTCAGAGCTGGACCAGACATGCATTATAAGACTATATAAGCTGTTACATCCTCTAAAAAAGTGTTCCTCAAGTTTGCTGGCTGGGGAATTCTGGGAGTTGAAGTCCACACATCTTAAAGTCGCCAGGTTTGAGATCTAAAGTAATAAGTAGCACATGTTCATGGCAGTCTCATATCCTAGCATCTGCTAACTATCTTTCTGATATCAAGAAGGAAATCCAAATCTCTTTTTAGCTTCTTAACTGCACAGTGGAGACATGAATCCTACCCATGGCCTACCCCCCAGCACTATGTCTGCCCTAACTACCATTATATATTTTGTAAAAAGGAGCCTTCAAAGACTATCTCCTTGCCAGTGATGGAGGAACTGACTCTAATTGTCTGCCTGAGGACAATTAGAGCTTTTCTACACCTCTGTGTAACCTTTAGCATGCAAGCTTCCATATGTTCATAGTTATAGACCTAAATTTCATATTTTGATATTATGTGAACATGTGGCTTCCAGACAAGCGTTGGTTTGATTGTAGTCTGCCCAGTATGTGAGTTGTGTCTATGTGTCTATCTGCCTCCAAATTTAGCAAGATGAGAAAGAAAGTTATTTTTTTTTTTGTAATTGAAAACACTCTTGAAAATGGGGTATTATTGTACTTAACAGACAGTTAATAATCTGTTATTCTATTAACAGACTTAATAGAATAATAGAGTTGGAAGGGACCTTGGAGGTCTTCTAGTCCAACCCCAAAAACCTCTAAAGAGCTGTGAAGGAAAGACAACAGTTGGTTTGGTTGTAGTCTTTCCAATATGTTAGATCTGTGTATGTGTATGTGTGTCTATCTACCTCAGAACATAGCGAGGTCTGAAAGAAAGTTACATTTTTCCTAACTGAAAACACTCTTGAAAATGGATATACCATTCTAGTAACAGTACTAGTAATGGGAGTGACAGTATAATGAACATCAAATGTTATTAGTTTATTCAATAAATACATTTGTCCTACAATTTTGTTGTATATATACGTAAAAGCTGAATAGGTGTTATACCATGTGGCTAGAACAGGGGTAGGCAACCTTGGCTCTTTTATGACTCGTGGACTTCAACTCCCAGAATTCCTGAGCCAGCATGGCTCAGCTTGAAAACCTCTCCCTTTCCCCTCAGCGTGGCTGGCTCAGGAATTCTGGGAGTTGAAGTCCACGAGTCATAAAAGAGCCAAGGTGGCCTACCCCTGGGCTAGACTATTCCAGATATTCCAACACAATGTCCTTCATAAAGACAACCATTTTCCAGAATCCCAAGCCAGAATTTTAGCCAAAAGCTATGTTGGGTGGAAATAGTCAAATAAATCCATAGGGAAGTCGTGTCTGCTGGATACGACAGGAGGAAGCTGCCTTCGCCATCTGGCTTCCTTTGGTCTACTTTAATTGGCAATGGCTCCCCAAAGCAATGTGAGATTGTTTAACTGGAGACACCAGGACAGCTGATGTCAGTCTGAAACAAAAAATAAATGCTACTTTTGGGTTACAAATTCACACCTTGTTTCCTAACAGTCCTTTATGGAAACCACACTGATGAAATGGCTTCCTGTCATTGGTGAAAAATATTCTGAAAAAAAAAGTGAGGCTCCATCATACATTCTCAGATTTGGTGCCAAATGCTGATGATAAAGAGAAGCTGTTCCTGTGTTGTTATTTTTTATTAGAGGTCTCTCTATGGAATGTTCAGTCCCTGATGTTGTTTTTCAGACAAATTAGCTTTTATATCTTCCTGCTGTAGACACTATGGGTAGAAATAATGTTTTGTTGTTTGTGGCAATAGTGGTATCCTCATTAACTGGAAGGTGTGTTAGGATGGATATGGAGGTACAGATTGGAAGGGGTGCCTTTTCTCTTGAAGAAAAATAAATGAAAACTTAGAAATAAGAAATCTGCAGCTTTAAACAACATAGAATAGAATAGAATAGAATAGAATAGAATAGAATAGAATAGAATAGAATAGAATAACAGAGTTGGAAGGGACCTTGGAGGTCTTCTAGACCAACCCCCTGCTCAGGCAGGAAACCCTATACCATTTCAGACAAATGGTTGTCCAATCTCCTTAAAAACATCCAGTGTTGGGGCATTCACAACTTCTGGAGGCAGGTTGTTCCACTGGTTAATTGTTCTAGCTGTCAGAAAATTTCTCCTTAGTTCTGGGTTGCTTCTCTCCTTGGTTAGTTTCTATCCATTGCTTCTTGTCCTGCCTTCAGGCGCTTTGGAGAATAGCTTGACTCCCTCTTCTTTGTGGCAGCCCCTGAGATATTGGAACACTGCTATCATGTCCCCCCTCGTCCTTCTCTTCATTAAACTAGACATACCCAATTCCATCAACCTTTCCTTATATGTTTTAGCCTCCAGTCCCCTAATCATCTGCAGGAAGTTCAAAAAAGGCAAAATGGTCGGTAAGGCATCCACCTTTGGCATGATGGCACCATCTTGCCTGTTTCAATTTTTCTGCAAATGCTGCTGAGCAAGCAAACATCGCTGCCAGTAATGCATTTGAATGAGTCCTAACGCATTAAAATAGGTGGCAAATACAAGAAGGGTCACCATTAGAATAACTGTCCCTTCTACAAGACAACACTGGGATGCCTTAAAGTGGTCTTCAACCCTTTGTGATTGTGGTTGCACTTACAGAACCATTAATAGGTTGATAGGTCCAGGGGACAGACCTCTGATTAACGTACACATGAAAATGGAGTTTTCCCAGGCTCTTGTTGGGAATTTGGGAGCTTGTCTGGATGTTTTACACCTCCGTAACTTGGGGTGGAACTGATTCTAACCAGAAGAAGTTTTGGTTTCCATTCATCCTTCCTCCAACACACCCACACTCACTCCCAGAGGAGACTGGGTTGGGAAAAGTTTAATTTACTTTATAAGCTCTCAAAGTTGTCTAAGAAATGCCTTCTCCCCTTTAATGTTTATAAAAACTAAACAGTGCCAAGCACTTAAACACAACAAGAGGTTCTGGCATTTTCTGGAATCGTTGTGGAACCTTCCCTTAAAAATTGGAAGAAGGCACTCCTTGGCCACCCCTTAAAAGCTTCTTCTGTAATGCTAAACTTCTCTGTCCCTGGGTCTGATCTTGTAAAGTTCCAATTCAAAATTGCTGGATTGGAATTCTAACTATAAAGGTAGACTAAGGAATAGACTATGTTTAAATCTTTTGGCCATGTGGACAATCAATCCATATTGTAAATATATTTTCTTTCTTTCTTTCTTTCTTTCTTTCTTTCTTTCTTTCTTTCTTTCTTTCTTTCTTTCTTTCTTTCTTTCTTTCTTTCTTTCTTCTTCTTCTTTCTTCCTTCTTCTTTCTTCCTTCTTCTTTCTTCCTTCTTCTTCTTCTTCTTCTTCTTCTTCTTCTTCTTCTTCTTCTTCTTCTTCTTCTTCTTCTTCTTCTTCTTCTTCTTCTTCTTCTTCTTCCTCCTCCTCCTCCTCCTCCTCCTCTTCCTCTTCCTCTTCCTCTTCCTCTTCCTCTCCTCCTCCTCCATTATGAGAGGGGGCGCTTATAAATCTTTTCTGTAGCTAAAAATAATACCATAGCATTTATTAATTTATCAGTGCAGCAAAACACGAGCTACATTTTTAATCACCCCTTTGCCACAAGGTCATGGTCTTGACATATAAGATTATTTTCTTCATTTTGCTCTCCCCACCCAATAGCCACTGAGAATACATTAAAATGTACAAGAGCTAACACTCTTTTGAATTTAAAGACGGTTATTTGATTTAAATTTCTTGTTTATCTATAACAAGCAGGCTGCTATTTGGGAAGACCTCTTGAAATTTAATCTTGCTTTTAGTGGAAATCTGGTCAATGGCTGTAATAAAGCCTGTTACTGTCCTGTTCTACTTCCCATTTGTCTGCTCTAGGAGTGCAGTTACTCAAAGTGATAGAATTAATTAAACTTTCACTTGAGAAGATTTAGCTCTGGAGAAGCACTCACTCAGAGGCAGGCAACCTATGATCAGCTAATTATTTTGGCTGCTCAGGAAGAGAATATGTGGAGCAATGAGGTAAACCAAGTAGGCAGATTGGATTTTTCAAGGGCTGAGAGATTGGTAGAAGGTTAAGACTTTTTTAAAAAACAAAAACAAAATAGACACCCAAAAAGCTGATAAAGTGTCTGCCAGTTTGTTTCCCCTTTAGCATTTTTTAAAGACATTTCAGCTTCATAATTTGGCAAAAGCTGGTGTCATTCCTGCAATTTGGGGGGGGGGGGGCACATAGAAAAAAAAATCTGAAGTAGGCATGTAGCACCTTTGGGATGGTCCTTGATAGCCTTCATAAAATGAAGATTGGTAAATGAATGAAATTCTTTGTCTTCAAGGGGTCTGCCAGAGCTTCAGTAGGCCATGTCTTCTGGAGAGAGATTCCTCTCTCTCTCTCACATACCCACAGATAAAGTTCTAAATAAATCAACCCTTTTCCTGATGATATTGTATTCCGTATCATGTAGGTCTTTAATTTCTCTATTATTTTATTACCTGATTTAATTGCTCTAGGTTCCTGGTATTGTCTGAATTGGTTAAATGGGTTGCATTGACTTTAATGTCTTATAAATGCCATCATTCTATAAGTAAAATAGCACACCTCAAAATTTGCGATAGTGGCAAATATCTATCTATCTATCTATCTATCTATCTATCTATCTATCTATCTATCTATCTATCTATCTATCTATCTATCTATCTATCTATCTATCTATATATATATTTTCAACCACAAGATGGCAAACTTTAGTTAGACTTTAAAATTCCAATTCCTGTTTCTTTTCTTAGAGCATTTTTTTTTAAACAGGGCTGGGTAAGTTTATATTTCAAAAAAATGGTTAGTTATCAAAAAAAAGTAGCAGGGACTTTTTTTTTTTACTTGTTTCTGTATGAAAAAAAATGTAAGAAGTAAACATATATGATGATTCTGCTACCAGACTACAGATAGGCGAGAAGCAAGGGGGAAAAAGATAATTTAGTTTGATTATTCTCCTCCTTAAACATTTGAAAATTACAGGAATTGATCAGAAAGCTCTGATTATTCCTCATTTTGAAGAAATCAGGAATCATCATATTTAATATCTGTGCAAAAAGAATACAAATTTCTTTCATCTGTTCCACGAAGGGGATTCTGCAGTAAGTCCTCATATTTTCATTAATCAGTAACTTTTCTTTTGTTAGTAAATACTGTTAATAAATTGCCATTCATTCTCTCTAACCTGGCTGTCCCTCCCGTTTCTCAACTTAAAGTGTTTACAGAAGCACAATGTGTACGCACTCTCACACATGCATTTAATATAAATAAATAAGCTGAGGATTAATGTTGCTTGCCACTGAGCTGACGCAATGCCTCAGTTGGTTTAATTTAAAGATGCCACACAGGGTGTCCTAAAATGTATTTCAACTAATCACCAACTCCTTTCAGGAATGTTTTGGAATACAATGGCATTCTCAGAGTTTGGCTTTGACAAGGAATGTGATGCTACACAGAGATCCTGAGGAACTTTTTGTCCAAAGGACCTTCTCCTGCAAAAAGTCATAGAAGACCCACCTCAGGAAGAAGAAGGAGCAGAAGCAACAAACCAATACGACAGAGGTCTTCAAATTCGGCCCTTTTATGACTCATGGACTTCAACNTCTTCTTCTTCTTCTTCTTCTTCTTCTTCTTCTTCTTCTTCTTCTTCTTCTTCTTCTTCTTCTTCTTCTTCTTCTTCTTCTTCTTCTTCTTCTTCTTCTTCTTCTTCTTCTTCTTCTTCTTCTTCTTCTTCTTCTTCTTCTTCTTCTTCTTCTTCTTCTTCTTCTTCTTCTTCTTCTTCTTCTTCTTTCTTCTTCTCCTTCTCCTTCTCCTTCTCCTTCTCCTCCTCCTCCTCCTCCTCCTCCTCCATTATGAAAGGGGGCACTTATAAATCTTTTCTGTAGCTAAAAATAATACCATAGCATTTATTAATTTATCAGTGCAGCAAAACGCCAGCTACATTTTTAATCACCCCTTTGCCACAAGGTCATGGTCTTGACATATAAGATTATTTTCTTCATTTTGCTCTCCCCACCCAATAGCCACTGAGAATACATAAAAATGTACAAGAGCTAACACTCTTTTGAATTTAAAGACGGTTATTTGATTTAAATTTCTTGTTTATCTATAACAAGCAGGCTGCTCTTTGGGAAGACCTCTTGAAATTTAATCTTTGCTTTTAGTGGAAATCTGGTCAATGACTGTAATAAAGCCTGTTACTGTCCTGTTCTAATTCCCATTTGTCTGCTCTAGGAGTGCAGTTACTCAAAGTGATAGAATTAATTAAACTTTCACTTGAGAAGATTTAGCTCTGGAGAAGCACTCACTCAGAGGCAGGCAACCTATGATCAGCTAATTATTTTGGCTGCTCAGGAAGAGAATATGTGGAGCAATGAGGTAAACCAAGTAGACAGAGTGGATTTTTCAAGGGCTGAGAGATTGGTAGAAAGTTAAGACTTTTTGTTTTGTTTTTTAAAAAAAATAGACACCCAAAAAGCTGATAAAATCCCTGCCAGTTTGTTTCCCCTTTAGCATTTTTAAAGACATTTCAGCTTCATAATTTGGCAAAAGCTGGTGTCATTCCTGTAATTTGGGGGGCACATAGAAAAAAAAATCTGAAGTAGGCATGTGGCACCTTTGGGATGGTCCTTGATAGCCCTCATAAAATGAAGATTGGTAAATGAATGAAATTCTTTGTCTTCAAGGGGTCTGCCAGAGCTTCAGTAAGCCATGTCTTCTGGAGAGAGATTCCTCTCTCTCACACATACCCACAGATAAAGTTCTAAATAAATCAACTCCTTTCCCGATGATATTGTATTCCGTATTATGTAGGTCTTTAATTTCTCTATTATTTTATTACCTGATTTAATTGCTCTAGGTTCCTGGTATTGTCTGAATTGGTTAAATGGGTTGCATTGACTTTAATGTCTTATAAATGCCATCATTCTATAAGTAAAATAGCACACCTCAAAATTTGCGATAGTGGCAAATATATATATATATATATATATTTTCAACCACAAGATGGCAAACTTTAGTTAGATTTTAAAATTCCAATTCCTGTTTCTTTTCTTAGAGCATTTTTTTAAAACAGGGCTGGGTAAGTTTATATTTCAAAAAAATGGTTAGTTGACAAAAAAAAAAGTAGCAGGGACTTTTTTTTTTTTTACTTCTTTCTTTATGAAAAAAACTGTAAGAAGTAAACATATATGATGATCCTGCTAGCAAACTACAGATAGGCGAGAAGCAAGGGAAAAAGATATAATTTCATTTTATTGTTCTCCTCCGTAAACATTTGAAAATTACAGGAATTGATCAGAAAGCTCTGATTATACCTCATTTTGAAGAAATCAGGAATCATCATATTTAATATCTGTGCAAAAAGAATACAAATTTCCTTCATCTGTTCCACGAAGGGGATTCTGCAGTAAGTCCTCATATTTTCATTAATCAGTAACTTTTCTTTTGTTAGTAAATACTGTTAATAAATTGCCATTCATTCTCTCTAACCTGGCTGTCCCTCCCGTTTCTCAACATAAAGTGTTTACAGAAGCACAATGTGTACGCACTCTCACACATGCATTTAATATAAATAAATAAGCTGAGGATTAATGTTGCTTGCCACTGAGCTGACGCAATGCCTCAGTTGGTTTAATTTAAAGATGCCACACAGGGTGTCCTAAAATGCATTTCAACTAATCACCAACTCCTTTCAGGAATGTTTTGGGATACAATGGCATTCTCAGAGTTTGGCTTTGACAAGGAATGTGATGCTACACAGAGATCCTGAGGAACTTTTTGTCCAAAGGACCTTCTCCTGCAAAAAGTCATAGAAGACCCACCTCAGGAAGAAGAAGGAGCAGAAGCAACAAACCAATACGACAGAGGTCTTCAAATTCGGCCCTTTTATGACTCATGGACTTCAAC
>NW_015392929.1:0-2246 GCF_001527695.2 Protobothrops mucrosquamatus
TATCTCAGGGGCTTCCCCAAAAAAGAGGGAGTCAAGCTATTCTCCAAAGCATCTGAAGACAGGACCAGAAGCAACGGATGGAAACTAACCAAAGAGAGAAGCAACCTAGAACTAAGGAGAAACTTCGTGACAGTTAGAACAATTAACCAGTGGAACAACCTGCCTCCAGAAGCTGTGAATGCTCCAACACTGGAAGAGATTGAAATTATACAGGATTTCCTGCCTGAGCAGGGGGTTGGACTAGAAGACCTCCAAGGTCCCTTCCAACTCGGTTATTCTGATCCCAAAAGATTCAAAACTTCCTGATCTGACATAACCCCAGATTTAGCTAAGCACCACAACCTATCTCCTTTTTTGGGGTGGGTGGGTGTGGGTGTCTCCTATTCTGCTTCAAGCCTTCCTGTTTAAAAAAACACACACATGCCAAGAAAACCAAGTTTAGGGGGAGAAAAAAAAACTGAGGTTCAGCAACGCTCTGGATGCACGGTACTCACCCACCGCCGCTCTCAGTTCCCAAAGTTCTAAAGCCGGAAATCCTCGCCCCTGAATATGCAGGCGATTGGTTCATCTCGACTAAATCCCAGAGAGATGGGAATGCGGGTGGGGGGGAAGGTGTTTGGCAGGGAAAAAACTGCTTTGGGGAGAGGGTTTGATTCAGGTTATGGGCCTTGAGGTCTCATCCTAGCCTGGAAACGTTCGGGGGGTCTCCAAAAAGGAGTTTCAGACGCCTTCCTTTCTCCTGGGGGTGCAAATTTGTGGCCCACCGAGGACAGCCAAAGGGATCCGATGTTGTCGAAGGACAGGAGCAGAAAAAGGGAGTCACGGAGCAGCAACTGAGAACTGGATCAACCAGCATGCCTAAGAGGATAGCTTTAACCTAGAGATTAGATGCGTTGCCTGATATATTAATAGCAATGGCTTTGCAGAGAGAACGGCAGCTACTCACAGCTTGGCCTGGAGTCCCTTATGGTATAGAGCAGTGGTTCTCAACCTTTTTAATGCCGCGACCCCAACCGGTCGTAAGTCGAGGACTAAACCGGTCGTAAGTCGAGGACTTTCCCTGCCTGGGAGCGCCGCGCATGCGTGGTTCCGCCCCCTGCGCCGGCCGAGGCATAGCTGGCAAGCGGCAGAGACGGAGCAGGCCAACCACCAGCTGGCCCAGCCCAAGGGAGGTAAGGCACCCGCCGGAAAAGGGGGAAAAAATGGCGGACAAAAAAAATGGCAGACAAAAAAAATGGCGGACAGCCTTGCTTGGCGACCCCCATGAAATGGTCGATCGACCCCAAATGGGGTCCCGACCCACAGGTTGAGAACCACTGGTATAGAGGCACCCAACCCCCCCCCCCCAAGGATAGAGACAGCGGTGTGGCTGCTTCGGGCATTTAGACCAGATCTTAGGGCTGGATGGAGTGATATGGGGAGAGAAGGGGTGGCATTGCTAACAGATTGTGCAAATTCGGTCAATGTTCTTGTAGACCAGTATTTAGTAATAATAATAATAATAATAATAATAATAATAATAATAATAATAATAATAATAATAATAATAATAATAATAATAATAATATACAAGCAGCGGCATGACAAAGTAGCAACAATGGTGCGTTGGAAGATCTGCAAGAAATATCATTTGCCTGTAAGCAAGAACTAGTGGGATCATAAAATAGAGAAAGTCATAGAAAAATGATAAAGTTAAACTGCTCTGGGACTTCAGAATTCAAACAGACAAGCACCTGCAACATAACACCCTGAGACTTAACAATTGTCGATAAGAAAGACAAAAAAGTCTGGATAGTGGACGTGGCAGTGCCTGGAGACAGCAGAACAGACGAGAAAGAACTGGAGAAGATAACAAAATACAAAGACCTACAAATAGAAATAGAAAGACTGTGGCAAAAGCAAGCAAGAGTAGTACCAATAGTAATAGGCGCTTTGGGTGCAATCCCAAAACAACTGGAGCACCACTTGGACACCATCATCGGCATTGACAAATTCACCATTAGTCAATTGCAAAAGGCGGCCTTACTAGGAACTGCTTCCATCCTGCGACCCATACCAGTCGGGCTTCAGGCCGGGACACAGCACGGAAACGGCATTGGTCGCGTTGGTTAACGATCTCTGGAGGGCCCGGGACAGAGGTTACTCCTCTGTCCTTGTTCTTTTGGACCTCTCAGCGGCTTTTGATACTGTAGACCACAGTATCATGCTGCGGCGTCTCGGTGGGTTAGGAGTGGGAGGCACCGTTA
>NW_015392929.1:3646-7146 GCF_001527695.2 Protobothrops mucrosquamatus
AGGGTGATTTTAAAAATAATTTTAAATAGAAACACAGCTTCTAATATTCGGTTTTTTAATCTGGTTTTATAGGGGTTTGTATTTTTATGTTTTGTATTTGTACTGTTTTTAATACGCTGTGCACCGCCCTGAGTCCTGCGGGAGAAGGGCGGTATATAAATTAAATTATAATAATATAATAATAATAATAATAATAATACCATCAAACATCCACATCTGCCTATCCCAGGTCCTTGGGAAGGACTCGATAGGTAGACAAAATGGCAAATCCAGTCTGAACATCTGGCTGACTGTGCGATGATCCATAATAATAATAATAATAATAATAATAATAATAATAATAATAATAATAATAATAATAATAATAATAATAATAATAATAATAATAATAATATAAAAGTTGGAAGGGACCTTGGAGGTCATCTAGTCTAACTGCCTGCTCAAATGGTTGTCCAGTCTCTTCTTAAAAACTTCCAGTGTTGGAGCATTCACTGCTTCTGGAGGCAGGTTGTTCCACTGGTTAATTGTTCTAACTGTCAGGAAGTTTCTCCTTAGTTCCAGGTTGCTTCTCTCCTTGATTAGTTTCCACCCGTTGCTCCTTGTCCTGCCTTCAGGCACTTTGGAGAATAGCTTGACTCCCTCTTCTTTGTAGCAGCCCCTGAGATATTGGAACAGTGCTAACATGTCCCCCCTCGTCCTTCTCTTCATTAAACTAGACATACCCAATTCCAGCACCCGTTCCTTATATGTTTTAGCCTCAAGACCTCTAATCATCTTTGTTGCTCTTCTCTGCACTCTTTCTAGAGTCTCAGCATCTTTTTTACATCGTGGTGACCAAAACTGCTCTGCAAGTCTCTTGCAGAAGAGAATGAGTTCTGCTAGAGATATGGGGGAATCAGCCTGTGATGTTGCACAGTCAGCCAGATGTTTAGACTGGATTAGGCATTTTTGTCCACCTCCCCGGAGTCCTTCTCAAATACCTGGGATCGGCAGATGTGGATGTTCGATGGTGTTAAGAGGTATCACTGCAGAATGTCAGCTGTTCCATGTCAAGCTGCCTTTTGCAAGTTGACTGAGGGTGATTTTTTGTCATTGTCAAAGTAAGAGCAGGGCCTTCCTTTTTTTTCACCAGTAAACTGCCTCTTGCTGGATAGGTCTTAATGTCCACATCTGTCAAGATCTTCCAGTTTTAGCAATTCCCCCAGCTTGGTGTTGTCTGCAAATTTGATGGGCCACTTATTCTGATTGCTGGATTTGTAGCCAACAGTGCAGCCAGCGTTGGCTGTGGTGCTCCAGATGTTCTGGGATTGCACCCAAATGCCTGTCATTAATGGTACCATCTTTGCTTTCTTTTTCTACAAGTTCTACCTTTATTTGCAGGTCTTTGTAGTCTGTGAGTTTTCTCCAGTTCTTTCTCTTCTCTTCTGCCGTCTCCAAGTGCTGCCCCATCCACCGTTCAAACTTTCTTTTCGTCTTTCTTACTGACAATCGTTATGCTTGTCGTGTCGCAGGGGCTCTGCCTGTTTCAACTCTAGCAATTTAGCTTCTCCGTTTTCTATGACTCTCTATTTTACGCTCCCACCAGTTGTTGCTTGCAGGCAAATGATATTTCTTGCAGATCTACCGATGCACCATTGTTGCCACTTTGTAATGCCGTCGTTTGTAGTCACTGTTATTATTTTATTAGTTAGTGAAGTTAATACTTCGGTACTGGAAAAGCAAGGAAGGAAGAAGGGCACCCATCTCTACAATTGCTAAATGATCCCCTTCCCTGGAAATCTCCAAAGCGCCTGAAGGCAGGACAGGAAGCAACGGATGGAAACTAATCAAGGAGAGAAGCAACCTAGAACTAAGGAGAAACTTCCTGACAGAACAATTAACCAGTGGAACTACCTGCCTCCAGAAGCGGTGAATGCTCCAACACTGGAAGTTTTTAAGAAGAAACTGGACAGCCATCTGTCTGAAATGGTGTAGGGTTTCCTGCCTGAGCAGGGGGTTGGACTAGATGACCTCCAAGGTCCCTTCCAACTTTATTTATTTATTTATTTATTTATTTATTATTATTATTATTATTATTAAATAACAACAACAAAACAACAACAACAATAATAATAATAATAATAATTTTGGGGGAGGAAATAGACACAGGATTATAGTCTATTGCCAGTGTTTTTTTCCAACCTTGGCAATTTAAAGATGTGTGGCCTTCAAGCGAAGGCAACATCACGGGAGCACAGCTGAAGAAAAGAGAGGCTGCTAAAATCTTTTGGGATTCTGGCTTGGGACAAGCCCTAAAAATATTGCTTTTAGGACTCACCTTTTTGCCTTCTAATCAGTGGAAGGATTAAACTGCCCCCTAGTGGCAGATACCGACAGTCCCTGATACGGTATACCAGAAGAGTAAGTACTAATAACTAGACTAAGTTGAGATAGTTAAGTTCATTTAGTGACCGTTCAAAGTTACAACGGCACTGAATAAAAATGGACTTAGGACCATTTTTCACACTTACGACTGTTGCAGCCTCCCCTTGGTCACGTGATCAGGATTCAGACATTCAGCAACTGACTCGTATTTATGACGGTCGTAGTGTCCCCGGGGTCACGCCATCTCCTTTTACGACCTTCTGACCAACAAAGTCAGAAGGGGGGGGAAAGCCAGATTCACTTAACAACTGTGTTGCTAACTTAAGAATTGCAGTGATTCATTTGCTGGACAGCCATTTGTCCGAAATGGTGTAGGGTTTCCTGCCTGAGCAGGGGGTTGGACTCGATGACCTCCAAGGTCCCTTCCAACTTTATTATTATTGTTGTTGTTGTTGCTGTTGTTGTTATTATTATTATTATTATTATTATTATAGGGGGCGAAATTCACTTAACCATCTCACTTAGCAACATAAATTTTGGGCTCAGTTGCGGTCGTAAGTCGAGGACTTCCTGTAATGGTATGTGAGAAAGACCCAGAGGGATGGGGCAAAGACAGGCTGCCAAGGGAACAGGCAGAGAAGAGAGGGCACAGCCCAGATCTCCGTAAGGCAAGGAGAAGGACGGTATAAAAGAAACAGTGGATTTTTCCAAGATTCTGTTAATCCAGCCTTACAATAAAGTACAGGTGATCCTCGGCTTACAACCATTCGTTTAGCAGCCGTTTAAAGCAGGGGTCTCCAAACCTGGCCGCTTTAAGACTTGTGGACTTCAACGCCCAGAATTCCTCAGCCAGCTTAAAGAAAGGCCAACCATTGGTTGTAAGATAAGCGGGACTTGTATATGAGATAGAATTACACATAGATCACAAAGCAAGATGAGATGAACTATTATGTAATGTCACATAGCATGGAGCTCTTGAGGCATATAGCTTTAATTATAAATCTCATATTCTGGATTCCCTCCCCCTGGCAAAACTGGAGGGATTAGAACTTCTTATCTCCTGGTGATTGGCCCAATGTCATCCAGCCAGCTTTCCTGCCTAAGGCAGGACTAGAACTCACCGTCTCCTGGTGATT
>NW_015392929.1:8690-10498 GCF_001527695.2 Protobothrops mucrosquamatus
GCCTAAGGCGGGACTAGAACGTCTTATCTCCTGGTGATTGGCCCAATGTCACCCAGCCAGCTTTCATGCCTAAGGCGGGACTAGAACGTCTTATCTCCTGGTGATTGGCCCAATGACAGTCAGCCACCTTTCCTGCCTAAGGCGGGACTAGAACTTCTTATCTCCTGGTGATTGGCCCAATGTCACCCAGCCAGCTTTCCTGCCTAAGGCGGGACTCGAACTCACAGTCTCCTGCTTTCCAGCCTGGTGCCTTAACCACAAAAGCAAGCTGGCTCCCAATTAGCAACTCACATAAAATAATGGACAAAGTTCATTCACTTTGCATGTGGCACAAACACTGCTCGGTGGGTTGATGGATCTGTGTGTTGTGAACACTCAAAACAACGAGTTAATTCAATGTTTGGCTGAGGCCTGTGAAAGGCAGTTATTCCCGTTTCAAGTCTAGGACTGCCAATTCCATGCTTCTGTTGTGCTCGGAGGGAAGAGTTTGATTCAAAACCACAACTCCACACCTCTTTTTCCTTTCCAGAAATATACAGGTAGTTCTCGACATATAACCACAACGGAGCTGCAGTTAATAAGCTAGTAACCTGGTTGTTAAGCGAATCAGGCTTCCCCATTGACTTTGCTTGTCAGAAGGTTGTAAAAGTTGATCACATGACCCCAGGACACTGCAACCGTCCTAGGTACATGCCAGTTGCCAAGCCTCTGTATTTGGATCACGTGATCCCTGGGGATGCTGCAACAGTCCTATCAAAACTGGTTGTAAGTCACTTTTTTCAGGGCCACTGTAATTTCAAACGGTCACTAAACAAATGGTTGTAAGTTGAGGACTCCCTGTAAAATTAATCTAATAACTAAATCTAATAAAGAAACCGAATGAATGAATGAATGAATGGGGTACAACAATTGTGTGAAAACCGGTCCTGTCAATTTTTCAGTGCCTTTGTCCTTTTGAACGGTCACTAAACAAACAGTCGTAAGTCAAGGAGTACTTGTAAATTAATCTTATAAATATAACTAATAAAGAAATCGATTGAATGAATGAATGAATGGGTATGCAACAGGAATAATTCCAAAAAAGGAGAACTCTCCACCTCTCAGTTCCCTCTGGATCTTTGTAACCCAAACCCCAGAATTGACAGAACCCCAAGAGTCAACACGTCAAACCTCTGTGCATTAACTCTCTTTTTTTAAATAAATATTTTATTAGATTTTATAGGGCATTAACTCTCTTATTCCTCCATTGCCCACACGTTGTTAAATAAAAAAAAGAAAGAAACCACACCAGCTGTATCAGCCACCAAACCACAATTTCACCCTCCCCCTGCGATGATGGCTAGGGGGCTTCTAAGGGGGTAAGGGATAAAGAAGGGGAGGAAGAGTGGAAAAACCCAGAACAGAATAACAGAATTGGAAGGGACCCCGGAGGTCGTCTAGTCCAACCCCCTGCCCAAGCAGGAGACCTTATTATTATACCATTCCAGACAAAGGGCTGTCCAATCTCTCCTTAAAAAACCTCAACCAACTATTGCAACATCACAACTTCCAAAAAGACCTAGTCGCCTTTCCACTGATGAATTGCCGACACCGTCAGGGAAATTTCTCCCCGCGGTCAAGTTTCCATCCCAACCCCGCCTTGTTTCCCCCTGAGATAGAGCCTCCACCTCCAGGGGCCGTCTACCTGCAATCTTCCTTAGCCCCCCCCCCTCCCCAAGGGGGAATTTCGCATTTTTAAAGAGGAATCTGGCCGGGAGCTGCACCAGGGGCGCCTCCGCCGCGCCCCGGAGGAAGGGAAAGCAAGCAAC
>NW_015392929.1:11241-16320 GCF_001527695.2 Protobothrops mucrosquamatus
CTCTGTACTCTTTCTAGAGTCTCAGCATCTTTTTTACATCGTGGTGACCAAAACTGGATGCAGTATTCCAAGTGTGGCCTTACCAAGGCATTGTAAAGTGGTATTAATACTTCACGTGATCTTGATTCTATCCCTCTGTTAATGCAGCCTAGCACTGTGTTGGCCTTTTTGGCAGCTGCAGCACACTGCTGGCTCATATCGCTCAAATTATCGCTCAACGACCGTGACTCGCTTTTGCAGGATTGTGACGTTCAGGAAAGCAAAGCCAGGTGGTCCTCGACTGACGACTGTTTGTTTAGTGACCGTTCAAAGTTACAACAGCACTGAAAAAGTGACTTAGGACCGTTTTTCACACTTAGGACCGTTCCAGCATCGCCCGTGTGGTGATGGGATCAAAATCCGGATGCTAGGCAACTGATTCATATCTATGACCGTCGCAGCATCCAGGGGTTACGTGGTCCCTTTTTTTGCCAACCTGCTGCCAAGCAAAGTCAATGGGGAAGCCAGATTCACTTAACGACCGTGTGAGCAACTTAATAACTGCAATGATTCACTTAACAACGGTGGCCAAAAAAAGGCTGTAAAATGGGGCAAAACTCTGAGGAACACTTTTCCACTCCCTTTACTACCCTGGCTCCACATGGGCAGGGCCTGGGAAACCCATCCACAGACACAAGGGGTCTGCTGCCGGCAAGATGGGGCTTACCAGTCTCAGTCCATTGGAGAAGTTAGCTTGGAGTCCCATTCTGGGGTGCCCAATTGTTGGAAAAAAAGTCATAATAATAATAATAATAATAATAATAATAATAATAATAATAATAATAATAATAATAATAATAATAATAATAATAAAAAAAAAATAAAAAAAATAAAAATAAATAAAAATAAAAAAAGTTGGAAGGGACCTTGGAGGTCATCTAGTCCAACCCCCTGCTCAGGCAGGAAACCCTATACCATTTCGGACAACTGGCTGTCCAGTTTCTTCTTAAAAACTTCCAGTATTGGCGCGTTCACCGCTTCTGGAGGCAGGTTGTTCCATTGGTTAATGGTTCTTCATCATGGTTCCGTCCAAGCTGGGAATAAACAACATGGCGACTGCTTTAGAAAGAAGGTTTCAGTTTATTGAAGAGGAGAGCCAGACAGGAAGATGGCTCTGGAAGAAAAGAGAGAGCGAGCACATGTAGGGAGTGGGTTTTTATACCCTATGGAGCCTTTTGCTTGGAGTTGTTTCCTGTTCCTGTTTGAGGCTTTGTATTTCCTGTGTCATGTATTCTGACCTGCGTCTGGGTGTGCCCTTTTAATATTTTCTTCTCTGGGGGGCTGACTTCCCACAACTCACTTAGCCAATGTCTCGCTCAGCAATGTAAATTTTGGGCTCGGTTGTGGTCGTAAGTCGAGGACAGCCTGGAAGGAAAAAAAGGCGTAGTATCGAAAGAAGAGAGAATGTATCAGCCAAAGGGGTGAGATTTGGCAATTTGGCCCGCTTGTGCGTTTTTAGGGGTGTTCTGATGTTGGGGTGTTTCCTTCCAGCTAAAATGGAAATCTTGCAAATTTGCAAAGCTTTGACTTCTTGCTTTGAGGGTTTCTGTTGGACTTGATGGGGGAAGTAGGGATGTTTGTGCGGATCCTGTACCGCCATCGTGGCGCCCTGTGTTGGCAGCGTGAAAATAACCAGTTAAAATCAATCAACCTCCCACAATTTGGACAAGTTGAAATCTGTCTTTCAGACAAGTCACCCGCTAACCTCCCATTTAACCAAGTTTCACTGGCTGATTTCCAATAGCTAAGCAAATTTCAAGGATGGGAGACCACTAGGAAATCCCAGGGATGTTGGCTAAATTGGCACATTGGGGGGGGGAAAACATCCCAGAAAAAGGCAGTGATAAGCCATTTGGGTAGGAGTCCTATTTCATCTCAAAAAGCTTTTTCTTTTAAAACGGTCATTTTCACCTAGTTTCAATGATCTTGGCCAGAAAGAGGCAAATAAGACGGAGGAAAGGGGACTCTCGACAGGATTTAATTAATTAATTTATACTCTTTTATTCTTTTTATAAATAACTCAAAGCAGAGAGCATACCTAATACTCTTTCCTCCTTCTAGTTTCCCAACAACAACAATCCAGTGAGGTGGGTTGGGCTGAGAGAGACTGGCCCAAAATCACCCAGCTGGCTTTCATGCTTAAGGTGGAACTAGAACTCACTGTCTCCTGGTGATTGGCCCAAATTCACCCAGCTGTTTTTCAGCAGGATTAGAACTCACTCATTGGTGAGGGCCCCAGGTGTCTCCTGGTGATTGTCCCAAAGTCACCCAGGCAGTTATCATGCCTAGGGCAGGACTAGAACTCACTGTCTCCTGGTGATTGGCCCAAAGTCACCCAGCCAGCTTTCCTGCCTAGGGCAGGACTAGAACTCACCATCTCCTGATGATTGGCCCAAAGTCACCCAGCCAGCTTTCATGCCTAGGCGGGACTAGAACTCACTGTCTCCTGGTGATTGCCCCAAAGTCACCCAGACAGTTATCATGCCTAGGGCAGGACTAGAACTCATTGTCTCCTGGTGATTGGCCCAAAGTCACCCAACCAGCTATCATGCCTAGAGCAGGACTAGAACTCACCGTCTCCTGGTGATTGGCCCAAAGTCACCCAGCCAGCTTTCCTGCCTAGAGCAGGACTAGAAGTCCCAATGTTGTTGATTCTCTGGATCTCTGCTGTATCGGTTCCTTCCCCATTCATTAAAGGAATTAAAGGTCCCAGTAAGCCCCAAACCAGAGACGTAAATTTCTCTGTACCTGTGTGACTACAGCTTGTCACCATTCAGCTGAGCCAATGAAACCTGAGAATCAACTCCCAGGAAAGCATAACAAAAGAGATTTCCTAATCTTGATTGCAGAAAACAAGAAAGCCCCCCCGCCCCCCCCTTGCCAGTTTCCAAGCCAGCACCCCTGGCACCAACTGACAGGGCAAGCTGAACAGATGGTAGAATTTTGCCCCTGTCAATGACGAGTGTTTCACGCAACCTGCAGAGCTGAAGACTGCCTGCTTGTTGGCACGTGTCTCTCTCTGGCACGGCCGGGCAGCTGTCCAAGGGAACCATTAATAGCATCAGGGTCAATAGGGGCTTTTTAAAGAGAGCTGCCCCCAAATTAAGGGGTCAGGGGTTGCAAGATTTATTAAAGTAAGGGGATCTTCACTTTGCATTCTTCTCACTCAAGTCATTCTGGTGGTCTTTTTTTTTTTTGTAAAAATATTTTATTAGGTTTGGTCTTTTTTCAGGGGTTTGGCATAGAACAGGGGTCTCCCAACTTTCTACATTTAGGCAAGAAAAACCAAATATACAGGTATAGTATAAGTGGTACCTTGCTCAATAGTAGCAACTGTGAGATCTGGAGGCTAAAACATATAAGGAACGGTTGCTGGAATTGGGTATGTTTAGTTTAATGAAGAGAAGGACGAGGGGGGACATGATAGCAGTCTTCCAATCTCTCAGGGGCTGCCCCAAAGAAGAGGGAGTCAAGCTGTTCTCCAAAGCCCCTGAAAGGCAGGACAAGAAGCAACGGATGGAAACTAATCAAGAAGAGAAGCAACCTGGAACTGAGGAGAAACTTCCTGACAGTAAGAACAATTCACCAGTGGAACAACCTGCCTCCAGAAGCGGTGAATGCTCCAACACTGGAAGTTTTTAAGAAGAGACTGGACAGCCATTTGTCCGAAATGGTGTAGGGTTTCCTGCCTGAGCAGGGGGTTGGACTAGATGACCTCCAAGGTCCCTTCCAATTATTATTATTATTATTATTATTATTATTATCATCATCATCATCATCATCATCATCATCATCATCATCATCATCATCATCATCATCATCATTATTATTATTATTATTATTATTATTAATTTGGCAGCTCTAAGGCTTGTGGACTTCACCTCCCAGCTGGGGAATTCTGGGAACTGAAGTCCACAAGTCTTAAAGTCGCCAAATTTGGAGGCCCGTCGTAGAAAATAAAGAGAGAATTGTTGGAGAAGGTGGCGATTGAAAGGGTCTTTTTTAAGATCTGGCTTTTGTCATCAGAGTTGATGAATGGGCGAAGTCCTTGATTTACGATCACAGCTGGGACCTGAATTCCTGTCGCTAAGCAAGGCAGTGGTTAACTGAGTTGTGCCCAATTGTGCAACCTCTTTGTCACGGTGGCTAAGTGAATCACTGCAAACTTTGCTCTAGGGGTGCCTTATGTGGGGGCTCTGCTCCCAGGCCTGTATGAGGGAGTCCCACTTCCCTCCATGATCTCTGGAAAAAGATGCAGCCGCTTAATAATAATAATAAAGATGGAAGGGACCTTGGAGGTCATCTAGTCCAACCCCCTGCTCAGGCAGGAAACCCTATACCATTTCGGACAAATGGCTGTCCAGTCTCTTCTTAAAAACTTCCAGCGTTGGAGCATTCACCGCTTCTGGAGGCAGGTTGTTCCACTGGTTAATTGTTCTCACTGTCAGGAAATTTCTCCTTAGTTCTAGGTTGCTTCTCTCCTTGATTAGTTTCCACCCGTTGCTTCTTGTGCTGCCTTCAGGCGCCTTGGAGAATAGCTTGACTCCCTCTTCTTTGGGGCAGCCCCTGAGATATTGGAATACTGCTATCATGTCCCCCCTCGTCCTTCTCTTCGTTAAACTAGACATTCCCAATTCCAGCAACCATTCTTTATTATCTTTTAGCCTACAGTCCCCTGATCATCTTTGTTGCTCTTCTCTGGACTCTTTCTAGAGTCTCAACATCTTTTTTACATCGTGGTGACATGTAAATAGGGAGTTAGGTAATTTCCATACACAGGTTTACAACCTTTCTTGCCGCAGTTGTTAAGTGAATCACTGCAGTTGTCAAGTTAGTAACAGAGTTGTTAACTGAATCTGGTCTCCCTGTAGACTTTGCTTGCCAGAAGTTACAAAAGGGGAATCCCATGATCCCAGGATGCTGTGACCGTCATAAATACAAGTCATTTGGCAAGTGTCTGGATTTTGGTCATGTGACCATGGGGATAGCACAACAATCATTACGTGTGAAAAATGGTCCTAAGTCACTTTTTTCATTGCT
>NW_015392929.1:20460-23873 GCF_001527695.2 Protobothrops mucrosquamatus
TCGTGGTGACCAAGACAGTGGATTCCCAAATGGTACTATACTGATGACCTGGTTCAAAAGTTTTGACTGCAGTACATACCACGCATTCATGTTCTCATCATCACAATTTACAATTTTTCTGGCCTTTTTCACTGGTTTCTGACAAAATACGCCCCTAGGAATGAATGGACTTGCTTTATGACCACTGAGTTTGTTTTACAACCGCTCCGTTTGCTTAATCACTGCAAGAAAGAGTCGCAGGATCCCGTGGGTCACACAGGTGCCTCGACTTACGACCATCATGACTTCCCATAGGAATTCCAGGCTCCATTATGGCCGTAAGTTAAGGATTGCTTGTAATCAAAGTTAACCCAAACCAAGTTTAGCAAACTGAGTATCTGCAGCTACAAAGTACCTCGCTCAATAGTAGCAACCATGAGAGGGATCTCAAAGTCCTAGTGGACAATCACTTAGATATGAGCCAGCCGTGTGCGGCAGCTGCCAAAAAAGCCAACACAGTGCTAGGCTGCATTAACAGAGGGATAGAATCAAGATCATGCAAAGTATTAATACCACTTTACAAGGCCTTGGTAAGGCCACACTTGGAATACTGCATCCAGTTTTGATCACCACGATGTAAAAAAGATGTTGAGACTCTAGAAAGAGTACAGAGAAGAGCCACAAAGATGATCAGGGGACTGGAGGCTAAAACATATAAGGAACGGTTGCTGGAATTGGGGATGTCTAGTTTAATGAAGAGAAGGACGAGGGGGGACATGATAGCAGTCTTCCAATATCTCAGGGGCTGCCCCAAAGAAGAGGGAGTCAAGCTATTCTCCAAAGCGCCTGAAGGCAGGACAAGAAGCAGCGGATGGAAACTAATCAAGGAGAAAAGCAACCTAGAACTAAGGAGAAACTTCCTGACAGTGAGAACAATTAACCAGTGGAACAACCTGCCTCCAGAAGCAGTGAATGCTCCAACACTGGAGATTTTTAAGAAGAGACTGGACAGCCATTTGTCTGAAACGGTATAGGGTTTCCTGCCTGAGCAGGAGGTTGGACTAGATGACCTCCAAGGTCCCTTCCAAACTTTATTATTATTATTATAAAGTCCCGAATGGACCTGACTAAGGATGTTGTGTGAACGCAACCCGGCATTTTGCATCAAGCTGGATCGAATGATTCGTTCCAATGGGAAGGATCAGGAAATGGTTATTTTATTTTATTTTAATATCCTTCCGCTTCGCTGCAGGCGTATAAAGATTTCCTGCTTCCTCTCTGCGTGCTGGAGAACAAGAGCCACTTTTGTGCTTTTCCAACAATCATTCAAATCCACAGGCAGTAAACGGAGAAAATGACCCGTGACAGATTTTATATGGCTCCGTGTTGTTGCAAAAAAAAAAAAGGGAAAAAAAAGCAAAGGCTAAAATTATCCCTGGTGTTTGCAACTCTCTAGGGCCGAGGATATGTCTTTGCCAGCATCCTCCCTTTTCTACCTAGTAAAAAAAAGGGATGTTTTTACTGATTCGGGAAACAAAAAAAAAAAAAAAATCTGAATATTTTAAAAGAAAATATAACAAGACTGCAATTATTTCCATCTTTAAAAACACGAAGCACAATTTCACCCTCACTTTGGTTGCTGCTAAAAGCTGTCAGATACACAGAGTGACTCGGCATCATAAGGAATCTTTAGCGTAGATGAGGAAGGATCTATGAGGTCATCCAGTCCAACCCCAAATTCAAATGATGTCTATCCAACCCCAGTAAACCAATGTAAACCTTTGATCAGTTTATAAGGCTCCTGCCGCCCCTATTTTTCTCTGTCCTTCTCAGTACAGCCCATCATTACTAGAGACCCCATATACGACTGATGCAGGGCCTGGTCTTGGAACCCAAATTATTTGTTGATAACATCCTATTCTCGGACATTTTTTGCCTCCCGAATCCTGCCTCCCTTTCTTGTCCTTTGACCGTCAGCATGCAGGATGGACTTAAAAAAAAAAAAAGCTATTGCACTTCCAGTTCTTTTATCTTCCTATCTAGCACTTTTTCCTTCTTTGATTCAGAGAAGATCTCTTTCAGAGGTTCACTTTATATCCATTTTCTCCATCCCAGGTAAAAAGAAAGAGAGAGAGAAAGAAAGAAAGAAAAAAGAAAGAAAGAATGGGGGAAGGAAGGTGAAGAAAGGGGAAGGAAGGAAGGAAGGAAGGAAGGAAGGAAGGAAGGAAGGAAGGAAGGAAGGAAGGAAGGAACCTCTGATCCCATTCTTGTCAGCATTATAATGAGAAAGAAGCGACGAAGGAAAGAAGGGGAGAAGAAGGAAAAAGAAAGAGAGAGAAAGAAAGAAAAAGAAAGGAAAAGAAAGAAAGAAAAAGAAAAAGAAAGAAAAAGAAAAAGAAAGAAAAGAAAGAAAGAAAAAAGAAAGAACAAGAAAGAAAAAGAAAGAAAAAGAAAGAGAAAGAAAGAGAGAAATGGGAAGGAAGAAAGGCAAAGAAAAAGGAAGGAAGGAAGGAAGGAAGGAAGGAAGGAACCTCTGATTCCTGTAGCCCATTCTAGTCAGCATTATAATGAGAGGGGAGCGACGAAGGAAAGAATGGGAGAAGAAAGAAAAAGAAAGAGAGAAAGAAAGGGAAAGAAAGGGGAAGGAAGGAAGGAAGGGGAGGCAGAGATGGAGGCGAAGAAGAAAAAGGAGGAGAAGCAAGGAGCAGGAAGGGAGAGAAGGAGAAGGAAGAGTAGGAAGGGAAGGGAAATGGAAATAGGAAGGAAAGGAAAAGGAGAATGAAGGGAAGGGGGGGAACGAGGAGGAAGAGGAAGACAAGAAGAAGACTCACGCTTTTTCAGCATCACCATTTTGCCATCCCTTTTGAGCTCTGAGGTGGTGGAACTGCCTGGTATAGGGTTTCCTGCCTGAGCAGGGGGTTGGACTAGATGACCTCCAAGGTCCCTTCCAACTTTATTATTATTATTATTATTACTGCTCGAGTTTCAGAGAACAAAGTCAGGTGCCTTTCCCTGACATTCCATTACAGCAATGCACACGACTGTGAGCGGATCCAATCTTGTAAACGTCCACCTGACAAAACGGCCATCCACACAGGCGCTTGCCAACACAGTTTCTACTAGCCACGGAGCGGCCACGCAAAATACAGGGTTGCTTAACGTCAGTTCTGACAGAAGGGAGCATCTTGTGGCTTAAGGTACAAGGTTGAAGTGTGGCCTTCTTGCTGCTCTCTGAGCTTGGTGGTTTTCTTGCAGACGTTTCATTACCCAACTAGGCAACATCATCAGTGCTAGAAGTGAGGAGGAGGAGGAGGAGGACTATGGGATGCTTGGTTCTCTCTGAGCTTGGTGGTTTTCTTGCAGACGTTTCATTACCCAACTAGGCAACATCATCAGTGCTAGAAGTGAGGAGGAGGAGGAGGAGGAGGAGGAGG
>NW_015392929.1:24418-26914 GCF_001527695.2 Protobothrops mucrosquamatus
GAGGAGGAGGAGGAGGAGGAGGAGGAGGAGGAAGAGGAGGAGGAGAGGGAGGAGGAGGAGGAGGACTATGGGATGCTTGGTTCTCTCTGAGCTTGGTGGTTTTCTTGCAGATGTTTCATTACCCAACTAGGTAACTTCATCAGTGCTAGAAGTGAGGAGGAGGAGGAGGAGGGGGAGAGGGAGGAGGAGGAGGGGGAGAGGGAGGAGGAGGAGGAGGACTATGGGATGCTTGGTTCTCTCTGAGCTTGGTTGTTTCTTGCAGATGTTTCATTACCCAACTAGGCAACATCATCAGTGCTAGAAGGGAGGAGGAGGAGAAGAAAGAGAGGGAGGAGGAGGAGGAGGAGGAGGAGGAAGAGGAGGAGGAGGAGGAGGAGAAGGAGAGGGAGGAGGAGGAGGAGGACTATGGAATCCTTGGTTCTTTCTAAGCTTGGTTGTTTTCTTTCAGGCGTTTCATGACTCAGCTAGGTAGCATCTTCATTGCCTGACAATGTGACCCGATATGACTGATGACGTTACCTAGTTGGGTCCTGAAACGTCTGCAAGCAAACAACCAAACTCAGAGAGAGCAGCAAGAACTCCACTATGCCAACTCTATCTACAGAGATAAAATGCACACCGGGTCAACTGCCAGGGGTGGTCTTCCACTTAAGCAGACTTGGCCAACTTAAATACTAAAACCAACTTTTCGTCTGGCCATCTTCCCAATCTGGGGTTGGTTGGGAATTCCAGGAGGAGGCGGTATTCCCATGCATTTTATCCGGCTATTTCATGAACACTCCAGTTGCATGTCACCCCCTGGTCTGGCCCAATAATTTACTTTGCACAAAACATGGAAAGAAACGGTTAAGTATAAAGAAGAGTCTAGAGCAGGGGTCCCCAACCCCCGGTCTGTGGACCGGTACCGGTCCGCGGCATGCCAGCAACCGGTCCGCACAAACAAGCAAAACTCCATCCGCGGGATGCAGGCAGCCCACAAAACCACGCACTCTCCGGTCCACAGAAAAACCCCTCTCCATGGAACCGGTCCCTGGTGCCCAAAAGGTTGGGTGCCTCTGATCTAGAATAGGTTTTATTTTCTCAAAGTTGGCAACTTTAAGATGGGTGGGCTTCAATTCTCAGCTTGCTGGCTGGGGAATTCTGGGAGCTGAAGTCCATCAAGTTGGAGAAATATTTCTCTAGAAAGCATCTTAAAAGTTCCGTCATAATACAGATTAAAGATCGACATCTAACCTTTCATTTCATGACCGTTCAAAGTCACAACGGCACTGAAAAAAGGGACTTACGACCACTTTTCACACTTAACAACCGTCGCAGCCTCCCCGCAGTCACGTGATCAAAATTCAGACGCTCGGCAACCGGTTCATATTTACGACGGTTGCAGCGTCCCCGGGATCAAGCGATTCTCCTTTTGCGACCTTCTGGCAAGCAAAGTCAATGGGGAGGCCAGATTCACTTAACAACCGTGTTACTAACTCAACAACTGCAGTGATTGACTTACAACTGTGGCGAGAAAGGTCGTAAAACGGGGCAAAACTGACTTCGCAACCGTCTCGCTTAGCAATGGAAATTTGGGATTCAATTATGGTCATTAAGTCAAAGACTTCAGGAGTCAACAAGTTCAACTAAGACTGAGTTCTTAGTTGGTTTTGCCGTGGCAAATTAACAGAATGACAGAATCACAGTGGGAAGGGACCTTAGAGGTCATCTAGTCCAACCCCCTACTCAGGCAGAAAACCCTATACCAGTGGTGGCGAACCTATGGCACGGGTGCCAGAGGCAGCACTCAGAGCCCTCTCTGTGGGCACGCGCACCGTCGCCCCAGTCCTAGGCCTTCAGCTGGGTTTTATAAAACCTTTTCACTTTAGGCCTCCGCTGCCATGTGCAAAAAAAAAAAAAGGTTCAATCAGTCAATTTCAACTTTTCGTGGGGAAAAAAAAGGTCTTGCAAAGTTGGAATTGATTGACTGAACTTTTTAGTCCCACCCAGTCTGCCGTTACCACTGCAGCCACACCCACCATATGGGCCACGCCCACCCAATGGGCCACACCCACCCGGCACTCAACGATGCATAAGTGGGTTTGGGTTGCAGTTTGGGCACTCAGTCTCTAAAAAGTTCACCATCACTGCCCTATACCATCTCAGACAAATGGCTGTCCAGTCTCTTCTTAAAAACTTCCAGTGTTGGAGGATTCACCGCTTCTGGAGGCAGGTTGTTCCACTGGTTAATTGTTCTAACCTTCATGACATTTTTTTCTTAGTTAACATGGTCAAATAAAGAAATGTCTTTTTTTTTTAAACTGTTACACAGACCCCATGATTGGAATTGTTCCGTTTATAACCTGGACTAGAGACTCTTGAAGAAGGCATGGAAAGTTTATTGCAATGAAAACGGCTCTCCGTGCTATATCTGATGCAATTCCAGCACCTGCATCTCTCTTTTAAAGCAGGACTTTCCAACCTTAGCAACTTTTAAGACTTGTGGACTTCAGCTCC
>NW_015392930.1:0-1388 GCF_001527695.2 Protobothrops mucrosquamatus
CACTCTGTGGGAGCGTACCGGCCGATGGGAGGTAATCTGCGGCAGAAGGCGGTCTCGGAGATATCCAGGTCCGATGCCATGGAGCGCTTTGAAGATGATAACCAACACCTTGAAGTGCACCCGGAAGGCTACCGGCAACCAGTGCAGCTCGCGCAGCAGCGGTGTTACATGGGAGCGACGAGTCCCTCCCAACACCGCCTGCGCAGCCGCATTCTGGACCAGTTGGAGCCTCCGGGTGCTCCTCAAGGGGAGCCCCATGTAGAGAGCATTACAGTAGTCCAGGCGGGAGGTGACGAGGGCATGGGTGACTGTGCGCAAGGCGTCCCGGTCCAGAAAAGGTCGCAACTGGTGTATCAGGCGTACCTGATAAAACGCCCCCCTGGTCACGGCCGACAACTGTTCTTCCAGTGTCAGCCGCGATATCGGTTTGCCGAGACTATCAGTCAGCAACTGCTTCTTTGAATTCTTTTAAGCTCAATCTTGTTTCTTCAGTGATACATTTGGCCACCTTGTCTTTGGTTTTCTAAATATTGGGGTCTTCTCCAATGATTCTTGCCTCATATCATTTGTTTAATGTATTTAAACTTTAGCTCTATTATTAGTGCTTCTTGTGAATAGCTTGATTTACTTCATCTAACTTGGAAGGTAGGGATCCCCGACCTAGGCTGGAAAAATCTCAATGAACACTAGAGGGCAGGGAAGAAAACCACAAAACCATAACTACTTGTTGCCATCAACTTGTCATCCAGTTAAGGTAAACCATATTGGCAGCAGTCAGAGTGCACAGAGTCATTTAGTATATTTTAAATATGGCCTACTATAGAAAGTAAGGAAGTTAACCTTGACAGGAGTTTTTGCTAGGCTAGGGGGCTAGTCCTGAATATCCAGGTAATATTAGGAGCTGGCTCTGACAGACACTTCCCTAATTCACTGAATTATCGCAAGACACTCCAATCTAAGTAAAAATAATTTTAGCCTTTCTGCAAAGCTAATTTCACGGTCTGGTCTATCTAGTGAAGCTAGCTACGAGCTAGTTGTGATAGCCAAGGAATGACTTGATTTAATTTAATATATGGGAGGGGGACGAGTGAGAGCTGCAGCGTGCAGGTTGATGATCCAAAATATATAATAATGTGTCACCCAAATAGATGGGTGAAGAGTTTCTAGGTTTTCTTTTCCAGCTCTCTTGGGGTCAATTTTCAGCAAAGGACTACCAAAATTTAATGGTAGAATCAGAGAGGACTACAGGAACCACAAAAAAGCATTCAGGAGTTGCATGTAGTTCTGTTGCTATATGTTGCCCATCCTTGATCTGCATGTTTATTCTGGAATTATCCCTATGCTTAGAGGATGCTGGCTGAGAAGTCACAAAAGAACCAGCTTTTCAA
>NW_015392930.1:4415-6182 GCF_001527695.2 Protobothrops mucrosquamatus
AAGATGTTGAGACTCTAGAAAGAGTACAGAGAAGAGCAACAAAGATGATTAGGGGACTGGAGGCTAAAACATATAAGGAACGGTTGCTGGAATTGGGTATGTCTAGTTTAATGAAGAGAAGGACGAGGGGGGACATGATAGCAGTGTTCCAATATCTCAGGGGCTGCCACAAAGAAGAGGGTGTCAAGCTATTTTCCAAGGCGCCTGAAGGCAAGACAAGAAGCAACGGGTGGAAACTAAGCAAGGAGAGAAGCAACCTAGAACTAAGGAGAAACTTCCTGACAGTTAGAACAATTAACCAGTGGAACAACCTGCCTCTAGAAGCGGTGAATGCTCCAACACTGGAGGTTTTTAAGAAGAGACTGGACAGCCATTTGTCCAAAATGGTGCAGGGTTTCCTGCCTGAGCAGGGGGTTGGACTAGATGACCTCCAAGGTCCCTTCCAACTTTACTATTATTGTTGTTATTGTTATTGTTATTGTTATTGTTACTGTTACTGTTACTGTTACTGTTACTGTTACTGTTACTGTTACTGTTACTGTTACTGTTACTGTTACTGTTACTGTTATTGTTATTATTATTTTGAGGTTATCAGCCTGAATCATTATAAACAACATGATATATTATTCAATAATGATAATAGCCTATAGTTTCTTGTTAAAGTCAAATCTTGTCCCTCTTTAAATGTTAGTGCTATGTTGTATTGGCTTTTTTCCAACTCTCTTGCATCCTTCCTCCATGTAAGTTCATCATATTTTGTAAAGGTTGTAAAAGTTCATCCTCAAAACATTTATAATAAGAACTGATAATCCATCTGATCCAGGTATCTTTCCTAGTTTAATCTTTTTATAGCTTCACAACTTTCCCTTATTGTTGTATGTCTTTTCATAATCAGTTTCTGTTCCACTGTAATCCTTGGTAAATTTTGTTTCTTTAAGTATTCATCTATTTTCTCCAGAGAGACGTCACTTGCTTCACACAAGTTAGAACAATATTGATTAAATGCTTTTTGCAGGGCCATGCTGTTCATTAATATCTCCCTTTTTTAATTTCAGCATCATTTTTTTCTTCTCATAATTATTATGCCAATCATTTTCCTGGTTTATTTACAAACTCAAAGATGTTTTTGTTTTGTTTTTGCTTTACATAGGATTATGATCTTTAAAAAAAAGTCTGGTAATATCTCTACTTTAGAAACCTTAGTATCAGTTAGTAGTCATTTTTTTCCAAAATCCATATTATGTCTAATCTTGGAAATTATCTATGTCTTTCAGAAAAGCAGGTGTATTCTCTTGAATTGCCATTTTTCTGTTTCCACATGTGCTCAAGTCCTAAGTTGTCCATCGAATCAAAGAAACATTTTGTTTCAATTAGTCTTGAGTGATTTTAATGTTTTTCTCAGAAGTTCTGTCGAGTTAGTCTGAGTCTGTCTAATATCTGTTCCAGAGAAGGAGGCGAGTGATAGAGAAGGACCAACTCTGAGATCGCTGTAGATGACATTTTCTAAGAGTTGGGATCCAGATCTTGATGGATAGCCAGAAACTGATAAGAGTAGGCATAGACAAATCCCATAGATAAACAGGTCCTGACCATACAGGGCTTTAAAAGTGATCACCAACACTTCAAATTATATCTGGAAAAACAGTGCTACTCAGTATAGGTCTCAAAATGGGCAAATTGAATGGTACTCATAACTGCTTGAGCCGCTGAATTCTGTACTTGTTGAAGTTTCAGGGTGATCTTTAAAGGCGATTCCATGCATATTAC
>NW_015392930.1:9767-10932 GCF_001527695.2 Protobothrops mucrosquamatus
AATTCTAAAGAAATTCTCTTTCATCATATTGAATGAAAACTGCTAGGGAAAAAGATGCAGGAGAGTCAATTTCTCTGGCTAGCATTCTGAATGTCAGGTGCAAAGAATCAGGACCATTTGTCAAGTTGCAGCACAGATTTATTAAAGCCTGTACACAAGAATGTAGTCAACCAGCAGTCAGCACTAAACTGTGCTAGATAAGGGCCAATGGAGTTCAAGTGGGGCTGAAGTTGGAAGTTGTGGCAATGGAAGTATACTAAACCAATGAAACATTTAACTCCACCCTCCAGCTCTGCCTACTCTTCTCCTACAATGAAGGGCTTATGGCAGTTACCTAACTTGGCCCAAGACAGTTTCATAGACATTCATTTATCTCCCAGTCCATCTTTTTCCAATCGATTACTCTTTTGAGAATTCTAAGAAGGCCCTAGATCAGGGGTGTCAAACTGCTGGCCCGCAGGCCAGATGCATCATACCAAAACCGCACCCACTCCATTGCCGGCAATGGCAAAAAAACTCGCGATACATCGCGACACGTCACGTGACATTGCGAGTTTGACACCCCTGCCCTAGATTGAAAAAAAACTGTCCTTATCCAATGTCCAGTGATTTCTGTAAGGCAAAACAGTTCAAAAACTGGCCATTTTCAGCTCCTCAGAAGGCTCTGTGAAGGCCTAATCAAAGAAGGGGTGAACTAAAGAACAAAACTGCTAGATATACAAGGCCAGGCTCAAATCACAAACTAGCTATGAAAAAGGGAAATAATGATTTCTGCTATTCTGCACACAACCCAAGCAAAACCTTCGTGGAGGAGAAATGAGGTAAGTCTGTTCTTCTGCTTCATTCTCCTGAGGCATTATTATTATTATTATTATTATTATTATTATTATTATTATTATTATTATTATTATTATTATTATTATTTATTGGATTTTTATCCCGCCCTTCTCTTTACGGACTCAGGGTGGCTGACAGCCTAGTAAAACAGATACAAAGATAAAAATACCCACTTTAAAACCTAATTAAAATGAAATATTTGATGTGGCCTGTGTCAATTTAAAATTATTCTTAAAACCCCACTAAAAATTCCCCTAGGCCAATCCCGCTTGTTGGAAGAGCCATGTCTTAAGGGCGCGGCGGAAGGAGGGGAGATCCGGGATCACCC
>NW_015392930.1:11731-16316 GCF_001527695.2 Protobothrops mucrosquamatus
AAACAGATACAAAGATAAAAATACCCACTTTAAAACCTAATTAAAATGAAATATTTGATGTGGCCTGTGTCAATTTAAAATTATTCTTAAAACCCCACTAAAAATTCCCCTAGGCCAATCCCGCTTGTTGGAAGAGCCATGTCTTAAGGGCGCGGCGGAAGGAGGGGAGATCCGGGATCACCCGGATCTCTGGGGGTAGCTCGTTCCAGAGGGTGGGAGCTCCCACCGAGAAGGCCCTCCCCCTGGGGGTCGCCAGCCGGCACTGTCTGGCTGATGGCACCCTGAGGAGACCCACTCTGTGGGAGCGTACCGGCCGATGGGAGGTAATCTGCGGCAGAAGGCGGTCTCGGAGATATCCAGGTCCGATGCCATGGAGCGCTTTGAAGATGATAACCAACACCTTGAAGCGCACCCGAAAGGCCACCGGCAACCAGTGCAGCTCGCGCAGCAGCGGTGTTACATGGGAGCGATGAGTCCCTCCCAACACCACCCACGCGGCCGCATTCTGGACCAGTTGGAGCCTCCGGGTGCTCCTCAAGGGAAGCCTCATGTAGAGAGCGTTACAGTAGTCCAGGCGGGAGGTGACGAGGGCATGGGTGACTGTGCGCAAGGCGTCCCGGTCCAGAAAAGGCCGCAACTGGTGAATCAGGTGTACCTGATAAAACGCCCCCCTGGTCACGGCTGACAACTGGTCTTCCATTGTCAGCCGCGAGTCCAGGAGGACCCCCAGATTGCGTACCCTCTCCGAGGGAGCCAAAATTTCGCCCCCTATCGTCAGCGATGGAGTCAGCTGACTATGCCGAGGCGCCGGCAGCCACAGCCACTCGGTCTTGGAAGGGTTGAGCCTGAGTCTGTTCCTCCCCATCCAGACCCTTACGGCATAACTATGACTATGACATAATCAGCTTTGGAAAGGTATCAGCTCAACCTACAGAATGAAGGTGAGACAATACAGTAAACTTTAACAAAGGAAAAATAATAAAATCTAATCTGATCATTTTGGGATGGGAGGAAAATAATTTACACACACACAAGATTCTTACTTTTCTATCTGATGTAATACAATTAACGGTGCTGCTTGTTTTTCATTTTTCATTTTTAAATTAAAAATTTTAATTTTAGTTACTAATATCCATAAAGAAAAACTTAACATGAACCCATTATTATCTTTGCCTATCTATAATACATTTTAAAGAGATACACAGTGAACACTTTTTCTCATTTTATTAATAGTTTACAAAATGAGAACCTCATTGCTTTTGCTTCTGGAATCACATCACTTCTCTTCAACACCACAAAGTAGCCAAATACTCATTTATTGGATGGAATGTTTTCCCCTCAGTAAATCATAAGCATTTATGCCCAACTCTGCTAAACACTTATCTGATCTATCCTTGTTATATCTGGGTTATTTCCACAATGAAAACCAGCAGTGCAACATTTCATAAAGGGAGAAAAGCTAATATTTTACTATAATGCAATGGCTTTCCAAAATGACACCTTTCTCGTTTTATAATATGCTATTACATTTAACAAGGTTGCTTTCATTTCATGCTTAGGAATGAAAGGTGCTATATACAAAATGGAAAGTATTATTAAGATGTGAATAAGAAGAAATGTTTTTCCTCTAATGCATACAGGCTGCTTTAGAGATGACAATGCTAATAATAACAAAATCCAAATGTCATAGCTCAAAACAAGTGCAATTAGCTTCATTGGTGAAAGATATCAGAAAATGTCATATAATCAGTAGTTCAGCTGATGGAAACTCTACTGAATGAATAAGATGGACATAAAGGGGTCATATGACATATCTTCACTATATGCATTTTATTTGAAATATATATCCTTTCTTATAGTCTCAACAGCAACTCTAAACTCTCACAGAATATTATTAACATTACCAAGTGAAATAAAACCAACTCTTTAAAAAGTTGTAATACACTATATAATGCTATCCAAAACTTATATGGAAGCAGCCACGATAAAACAATTCAACCAGGTCTTTCACCAATAATGTTGAAATAAGAAACACTACTATTCCCAAAAAAAAAGGAGGAGGGGGAGAATTTTGTCTGTACTATGAACCATATTTCTTATTTATTTATTTATTTGTTTAGTATGTGGCATATCATACATGAACTAGCAATATAAATTAACATTTCAACTAGATTAGTAGAACCCAATAAAATATAAATGTAAAAAGATCTATGTTCAAATATCGATGTCTAGGCCATCTAATTGTTGCCGTACAGTATTGTTTATATTTTAAAAAAATATACTGGACCTGTATATGCCCTTAGCTGGTCACAATGTGATCTATAGTTTAACATGGGGCCCCGCAGTCACACTAAAGGAAGGATACTATGTTCCATTTATACAAAGAGTCCCGACAGATGCCGTGTGAGGTGCGAATCTTATTGAGGATTTTCAATTGCTGACATGATCGTTCAAAGCCTGACAGCTTTTTTGTGAGGTCATTTATATGTCTTCTTATAACTGGGTGGTCAGCGACCCATTTGGCTTTCCATTGGGAATAGATGTTAAAGTTCTTGGGCAGATGTTGTGCAAGTGCCAATGGGGGTCTTCCCTGGATTTGAGTCTTTCTGGATAAATGAGGATGATCAGCACAAACCATGTTGTTCATAATTTTTCTTTATTCTCTCACTAGTGCATCTTGTCTTTGTAAAGCTGACGGTGCTATATGGCTCAGAACAGGAAGCCAGCAAGTTGGAGTGGTTTCAATACATCTGCTTATAATCCTCATGATGTCGTTCAGTCTGGCGTCTAACTTACTAGTATGGCAGCTGTTAAGTCATATGGGGCACAGTATTCTGCTGCAGAGTAGACCAACCCTAGGATTGATGACTTGAGGATGGCAGCTGAAGCTCCCCATTTAGTTCTACATTATTTCTGGAGTATGTTGTCCCTAATATTGATTTTTGCAGTCATATTTTCTAGGTGTTTCATATAGGAGAGAGTCTGGTCCAATGTTACTCTAAGGAACTTTGGATAGGGATCATAGGGAATAAGTTGTTTAAGTAGACCTTTGGGGCTTCATATGCTGGTTTGTTGTTAAGGTGGAAGCACGTAGTTACTGTTTTGCTGGTGGTAGGAGTGAGCCTCCAGTCAATGAAGAATTTTTCCAAGATTTTTAAGATCTTTGGACAGGAGCCACCTTTATATATTTTTCTTGTACTGCTATGGCATATCTGATATGTTGAATAGTATAGGTACCATTACAGAGTCTTGTGGGAGGCTATTGTTTAACCTTCTAATTATGTTGTTCCCTCATTATTATCTGAAAGGACTTATCAATCAGCATGTTATTAATTAGTCAGTAGAGATTTTTTTTTTCCAGGAGATAATATGGCAAAGTTTGTATAACAATCTGTCCTTCCAACCTGTGTTGTATGCCACAGATAGGTCTATGAACAGTTTTGAGGCCCATTGGAATCCTGCTTCAATATAGCTTATTAGGCTTATTGAATAAGAGATAGTGTCAGGTCCACCATCTTCAGCTTGGCACCTCACTGGCATCCTCCCATCAAAGGACTAGAAGGGGAGGGGGACAAATGGGCAATAAACCTGCATGTACTTATTTTGGGAATTAGGGAGGTGGGGTGACAGCTGAGGAAGAGCAGATTCTACATGGAACCAGTTCGTGCCAGGCATCTTCAAGGTTGTTTACTCTGAGTGTGGAAATTTATCAGCCCAAACACTTCATTCCCGAAACATCTCATTGGCATCACATTGACTGGCTTTGGAATGGTTATGGGGGGAGGGATGGGGAATGAAAAAAATAGTTTTGTGTTGATGTGCAAGAAACTCAGATTCCACCTGACTTTACTGCCACCAGCATCTTTTAATAAAAGTACCTTTCACTTCAACT
Organism: Protobothrops mucrosquamatus; assembly: GCF_001527695.2. NCBI lineage: Eukaryota > Metazoa > Chordata > Lepidosauria > Squamata > Viperidae > Protobothrops > Protobothrops mucrosquamatus. Next base: position 15,624 of record NW_015392930.1, read on the forward strand.
AAATGGAGTCGAGGATTTTTCTTTCCTAAGGGATCAGACTGGGGCAGGTCTGACAGATGGGATGGAACATAAGTTTGAGTAAACAGATAAGCCTCTCTTTACTATATGCTATGGTGAAAAGAAGAATTGCCCCCCATATGCTTGCAATTAACTTGTGTGTAAAAATAACCAAACACATATTAAACAGAATAATAATATGTAGCTTGGGTCAAATGTTCTTATGTAACCCAATTTAGAATCTCCCTCCAACCAATTGTTAATATTTAGAAAGCAGGGATATCTAGAGCAATACTTCCATGAAGATCTAAGCACTCGTGGAAACATGACTTGAAGAAAACTGATTTTAAATTATCAGCATCCTAAGTTGGATCCAGTTTTAAATACTAATTTTAGTATGAATTAGTGACTGAACACCTTGGAAGAAGGAAGCCAGAAAAGGACTCTGAATTTTTGTCACTTTGAGAAAAAATCCCTTAATAAAATGATAGGAATTTTTTATTATTATTATTATTATTTTAATTTGTATACCGCCCTTCTCCCATAGGACTCAGGGCGGTTCACAGCATATTAAAAACAAATAATAAACACAAAATACAAAAAATTACAAAATACAAAAATACAGAAAATAAACCCCGATAAAAGCCGAATTAAAACCAAATATTACAAGCTGTGTTTCCAATTAAAATACTTTTA
>NW_015392931.1:0-9159 GCF_001527695.2 Protobothrops mucrosquamatus
TTCCTGACTTAGGTTTCATTTCTCCTGTTAAGCTTACCTTGAAGTAGTACCTCCTTGACTTAAGTTTCCTGTTCTTTGTGTATGGCAATGGAGAGCCATCCCCCTATTGTCCTTTTGTACACCCCCCCCCTTGATTATGTTAATGTACGAATAAAAGGGAGGCACGGAGAGGCTTGAGGGTCTTTGCCTGCCATCTCACTTGAAGAAGCATGTTGCCCGTGTGTTTCCTGATCTAAAGCGAGGCCCGTTGGTTTAGGCCAAAGTACATCACCACCGTCCTGCAGGGAGCGGGACCCCGGGATTTTGAGATCCCACAATCTACATTCTCTCCCCAGACACTCCTGATAAATATAAAAAGCACAATATGAAACCTCAGAGAACTCAGTGCATAAAACTTTGGCTAGAATACATATCATACTTCTTGAACCAGGCAGGTATGCAAAGGAGCAATTAAACCAGAAGTCTTCTACTCGATATATGTGTGTTTAATATGTATGGTTTCTCTGTCCCCACCATAGGGAAGGTCATTTTACAAAAGTGCATGGGAAACTCAGTGCCTAAAGTATTATTCCTAGAAAAACACTCCCAAATCCTTCTACTTCATTTATTAGCAGTAAAACAATCTTTTTCTAGGAGAAAAAAAATGCTTCAATAAGGTGCATCATTAACTGTAGCAACAGTAGAGATTACTTTCCCTGATATTGCTTTATACAACCAGCAAGTTAGCAGCAACAACTGTATTGGAAAATTTCCTCCATGATGCCTGAAATGTACCATCATTCCAGGATGTTAAATGGTGTATATATATTTTTTTTTCTAAGGGCAGAATGAGAAAAGAAGGCACATGATCACAAAAAAGTTCTATCCACAGTGAAAGCAGGAGTGCTCGAGAAATTTGATTTTAGTACATTCAGACCTGGATCAAGACACAGTTGGGAGTTTACCTCTCCATCAGATATTAAACTTTCCAAAGGACAAGGGAAATTCTTGCCTTAATAGGTTTATTTTAAAAGAACATTTAGAAGGGGTTATGTAAGGAAAAGAGAAATATATAACTTTGATTGCATGTGCCTCCCCCCCTCCCCCCAAAAAAAGAAATACCTTATTGGCAGGCTCCTGTGATTTTATACATATTTTTAATCAAATTTTAATTGTCATTGAGATTGAATGGCAATTATTAAATATATTACTGATGATTAATGATATTAATAACTATAGTTAAATTTAATGAAATAGAAATAGATAGATATGCTATTATTTCAAAATTAGTGAATTAAAAGATAGTAATCAATGATTACTGTCTCTCCACTCAAATAATTTTCCTCCAAGGTTTGTCCTGCCTTGTGGGCTGGACTAGATATTATCTGTGACACGACCCTATTGACCTGGCAAGGAAACCCTAAATTGCTAGTAACAAGTTGACCTTGACAGCTTGGGCAGAAAGAACGGCAGTGAGAATGGCAGGACCCCACCCAAATTTTAATAATAATAATAATAATAATAATAATAATAATAATAATAATAATAATAATAATAATAATAATAATAATAATAATAATAATAATAATAAAGTTGGAAGGGACCTTGGAGGTCATCTAGTCCAACCCCCTGCTCAGGCAGGAAACCCTATACCATTTCAGACAAATGGCTGTCCAGTCTCTTCTTAAAAACCTCCAGTGTTGGAGCATTCACCACTTCTGGAGGCAGGTTGTTCCACTGGTTAATTGTTCTAACTGTCAGGAAGTTTCTCCTTAGTTCTAGGTCGCTTCTCTCCTTGAGTAGTTTCCACCCATTGCTTCTTGTCCTGCCTTCAGGCGCTTTGGAGAATAGCTTGACTCCCTCTTCTTTGTGGCAGCCCCTGAGATATTGGAACACTGCTATCATGTCCCCCCTCGTTCTTCTCTTCGTTAAATTAGACATACCCAATTCCAGCAACCGTTCGTTATATGTTTTAGCCTCCGGTCCCCTAATCATCTTTGTTGCTCTTCTCTTTACTCTTTCTAGAGTCTCAGCATCTTTTTTACATCGTGGTGACCAAAACTGGATGCAGTATTCCAAGTGTGGCCTTACCAAGGCATTGTAAAGTGGTATTAACATTTCACGTGATCTTGATTCTATCCCTCTGTTAATGCAGCCTAGCACTGTGTTGGCCTTTTTGGCAGCTGCAGCACACTGCTGGCTCATATTTAGGTGATTGTCCACTAGGACTCCGAGGTCCCCCTTTTAATCCATTCCATTGCAGGCAGTCCTCAATGTACGACCACAATTGAGCGCAAAAGTTATGTTGCTAAGTGAGAAATTTGTTAAGTGAGTTTTGCCCCATTTTACAACTTTTCTGGTCACGTTTGTTAAATGAATCACAGTTGTTAGTAACACAGTTGTTAAGTGAATCTGGTTTCCCCATTGACTTTGCTTGTCAGAAAGTTGCAAAAGGTGATCACATGACTCCGGGACACTGCAACTTTCATAAATGTGAGTCAATTGTCAAGCATCTGAATGTAAATCATGTGACCACGGGGATGCTGCAATGGTTATCAGTGTGAAAAATGGTCATAAGCCACCTTTTTAAAGTGCCATTGCAACTTTGAATGGTCACTAAATGAACTGTTGTAATTCAAGGACTACCTGTACCAGGTATTTAACCATAAAACTAGTTAACTATAGGATGAAACTCAATTAAATAGTTGGAGTCCACATTCTTTTGCAAATTCTAGTAACTCTCTTCATCTCATCTCTTCTCCTGTTCATTCTGTTGAAAAATCTTCTAGGAATCAAAAAATATCCTGCAGCTTAAATAATCATTTCAGTCTACACTTTTGCTGAAATTAGTGCAATTTAACTTATTTATATATATATATTAAATTGTCAATTTGTTGTTTTAATTGCTCCTCCCTCATTTCTTGGCAGTCTATTTGGCTTTTTATCATCTTCAATAATTTAATTTTATGGGCAAACTTGGCATCCTCCCTTTTCCCTCCTCTGATTCCAGATCTTTTATTGTTTTCTGCTTTCCTCGTTGAGTACTTAATTATGTTACGTGGCATTTAATTATACAAGAGGAAATGCATCCTAGATCTTTTCATACTGGCAATGAAACTGGAATTGAGTTTCTCATATTTATTTATTCATAACTTCTGCATGTGAATTCTAAATGTGATAATGGTAAACAACCGGCCTGGGCTAGTCATCTGGTTTGACAAGAGTAATTGTTCCACTTAAACATTGTAAAGTGATCTACACTGGGCTAATATTATAGTATTTCTATATGCATAAAGTATAGCCATTCTTCTGAGTTCATTTTTTTAGCAAAGAATAAACATATCAACTGAGTGTAGATGGTTTTTTATGGTAATATTATGTACATACTATAATTTGAGCCATCTTTCACATTAACCATTTTAAACAAGCTTCTTGTAAAGTTAAATGTTTCCTTGTTTCTGCTAGAGCTTTTTCGACTACATTCTCCTAACTAGAAATAATTTTCATTGCAGACAATCGGGCACTTGCTATCAAGTGAGTAGATACCTTTGTTCTTTTTGATTGTCATTACTGATGGATAGAATAACTTAATTACATTCCAGACAATTATATCACAGAATGGAATATCTCACTAACAGAAGTCCAGTGATATAAATTGAATATAAGCAAATGGAGAAATGCAAGTAGGAACTTGCAGAAATTTTACATCTGATATTTCCATCCTTTCCAAACAAATAATTAACTTATAAATGTTATTTCAAACATACCATTTATGCTTATTAATAATTAGGTTTGCACTTGCTTCAAAAATGATTCAGAAAAAAATGGCTTTAGACTTTCCACGAACGCATCATTTTTCTGGTATTCATTAATGCAGCCCCAACTTTTGTCCGGCTTTATTACAAGCATAGAGAAAAAAATGGTGCTGCTGATTTAAAGAATCCATTGTTAAAGTTAAAATGTATTTACAGTAATACATCCAGGTTAAAAAAAGCTCTGCTTCATTGAATATGAAAAAAGTTTTGTGCAAATGCCTGGTGAAAAGTATTTTTTCTAAAATATTGTTAAGGTCTGTGGCCTGGGTAATTATGAGGAGCTATCAACCTTAGGTCCCTCCACTTAAATTTTTATTTATGAAGAGCAAAGAACCCTTGCAGGGATTGAATATCCATAAAAATGATCTTATTTATTATGTAGACCATTTCTGCATTTTATATCCCAATCCCAAACACAGTTATAAAGAGTATCAATTTTATTGCTAGTATACCGGTATATATTTTTAAAAAATGCAGATAGAGTTTTCAGTCAGGTAAACAAGGGGAAAAGGAGCAGAAATTTAAAAACAATATGCACAAAAGTTTGCAGTACATTATTTTAAAGTTGCAGTTATTGGACAAGTAATACATAGAGAGAAAGATATTTAGATATTTTATAATGAATAATGATCTCTCAAAGAAGATAAATTATCACACATATCATAAAATTTGTAATATTAATCTATTTATATGGAGAAGTATTATCCATATTTATATGGAGAAGCTTTATATGAAGAAGTATTGTCCCTATGATTGGGTAAATCTAACCTTAGATAAGGTAAATTCAACCTTAGGTGAAATCACTCTTTCCCTCTTTCTCTTCTTGACTTTCCAATGTTTCTAAGGACACTTACAAGGCTCCAGACACATGGGAACTATATCATCAGCAAATGACAGAGGAATCTATTGTTCCTCTGCCTTATTCTACAACTCGTAGTTTATTTACAATCCTTGGAAACTTGGAAGGAAAACAAAGAAGAATGAGGATTCCTGTAGTTAATTCCATAACAAAGTATAAATCTCTTGTATGTAACTGAAGCAAGCCCTTGCTCTTCCAAAAAACTGAGGAGTAAGATGCATCCCCTTAGAGAATCCCAGGAACAGACATGGGGTACATAGAGAACATTTCAGTAGCAACAGCAATAGGATTTAGACTTATATACCACTCCATAGCACTTTACAGCACTGTCTGGGTGCTATGCTTTACAATGTCAGCCTATTTCCCCCAACAATCTGGGTCCTCATTTTACTGATCTCGGAAATATGGAAGACCAGGTCAGCCTTGAACCCATCAGGATTGAACTCTATGCTGTGGGGCAGAGTTAGTCTGCAATACTGCATTCTAACCACTGCACCACCAGGGCTCCTAACATCTCATATTAATGTCTCAATGCTCCTTTCTCAGTTGGAAAAGACAGTCTACAACACGGGTATAAAACTCACCACGTCATGTGACGTGTCACGACGTATTGCAACTTTTTTTGCATTGCCGGAGCTGGGGTGGGTGCGGCCTCCATATGATGCAACCGGCCCGCGGGCCAGCAGTTTGACACCCCTGCTCTACAAGGAGTAACTGGATACTAATACTAATTATTATGCTGCTCTTTTCTACCTAAGGTAAGCTTATGAAGAGTTTGATTATATCAAAAACTGCTAGGGAAAAAATAATAACCTTACCACATGCAGCAAAATATCTCAAGATACATTGCAACATCTACATAATCTTGGGTTCATTTTATGAAATCAGGAGGCCTATGAATTCCTCCTGGAAAACAAAAAGTATAGAAATGTTTCCTTATCCAATCATGTTTTGCCTGAAAAACATGTTTTCTGAACATTGGTTCCTTCTCTATCTTTTGTTCTTTTCTGACCTACCTGACAATTGCTCAATTTCACCTCCTGACTGGTTTTTAGTTCTGCCTCTGTGGCTTTTGGCTTTTGGCTATATTGATAAATTGTTTGCTTATATATTATTTCTCTCTAAGCTTGCCCTGCAGGCAAGTAAGGAACTAGGAAAGTATATTGACAGCAAGTAGTTGAAGGCACTCTCTTTTCAATTATATAGAGCTGGCTATGATGAAAGCCTAACTATAATGCATCTACTTGTGAGAAATTAAATGAACGATGTTCTAGTTTTTTGGGAGGTTTTTCTTAATTTGGTTTTCATTTTCTGTTACGATTAGATATTGAGTTGATTCTATTATTAGATAGAGATCTCATCTGAAATATTTGTTTATATAATATATTTTTCTGGCTAAATAAGATTGAGAAAGCTTATAATTATGTGTAGACCCATTATGTAAGGGGAGGAGAATTTATCAGGCTTTTAAAAAAAATTTCTTTCTAGCATCCAGCTGAGGTGGATTTTTTTTAAAAAAGTTCAATGTTAGACTTATTTGATGTTTAGGTCATTTTTTTTGGTACACATTTGTTGTTGTTACTGTTGGATGTATGTTTTTTCTGTTTTCTCTGTTTTGCATTTTATTCCTGTTGATAAAACATAATAAATATACTGTATATTTTTAAAAAGTGTTTTGGGAGAAAGGCTTTTATTTTTTTTGGTTTTCGTTTTTCTATTTAAAAGCAGGCTGTTTACATAAATAGACATTTAAAAATATCTATTTACATTTATACATTAATTTCTTACATGACTAAAAGCCATGGAAAGAAAAGTGAAAAAAAGTGAAAGAAAAGTATGTGTGTGTGTTGCGTGTGTGTGCGTGTGTGTGTGTGTTCAGACACAGATCATTCTATCTATCAGATTTTGTTTTACTATTTTCTTGGATGAGAAAGGAAGTAACAGGCTACAAATTAGGTAAGTGATAAAATGTACCAAATGTATTCTTCTACAGATTATCTGGACCCATGTATTTCATTTTAAACAAAGAAATAATGGATAATCAAACGAATTGACACCTAACTTGTAATGAATTAAACTTAGCACTTAAGATGACTCACCCTAAATAAATATTAGTTTAAATTAATGGAAAGAGGCTGAAAGTGTTTATTTATTGCATTTTTATTATATTTCATTCAAAAAGTGCTCTATCTTATAGGAAATCAGCCAGTTCTCAAAAGTTTAAACAGATGAATTTTGAAATTTATCTAGTTTTAAAGGAAGAATTGGATTTGGTGAGTCATTTTGTCATATATTCCTCTTCATTTTTCTTATCTTTAATCAATCACAGTAGAAAAAGTATGAGTGCAATCCATAACCACTAAAAAAATGTTCCTTTCTTTTTATTGTTCTCTCTTCCTAGTGGGATTGTATTAGCAAGAATCATGCAATATTTAGTCTACTGAAAGCTGTCATGATCGCTAGTATACCATGATAATGTCACCTTAAAGCAGACATGTCAAACTCGCAACATCACGTGATGTCGCACAATCTATCAGGACAGTTTTGCCATTGCTGGTAATGGGGTGGTGCAGCTTCCATGTGATGCATCCTGCCCATGCACCGGTAGTTTAATACCCCTGCCTTAAAGCCTGTTGAATTGACATTTGGGTCTGCCTTCCAATTTTTTCCTTCTGGAAGAGACTTCGCCATATCTGATGAAAGATTCATGCTCAGTGTAATGCATTGATCTTCGAAATGCATTATTAATACTTTAATGCAGTGCTGAGTGTTTAAATCTCTCTCTGTGGCTTGTGAAATTGGTCACAATTTGCTCCAACGGTGGCAGTGAACTCACTCTGTCCTTTTAAAATAGAAGATTTTATAGTGATATAACTTATTGTTTGTGATCTCAAAGCCATTTTTAGCCTTATTCCTGCCAAAATGCAAGACATTTGTCCATTCTGTCAAGCACTGATGATCACTGTAAGTAAGCGCTTGCCTGAGGTATATTCGTGAAGCAGTAAACAGCTAGTGACATTACATTTTCTCTAGCTTTTCATAGGTAGCCCTGTTGACCAAGGCCATTCTTAATTAATTTAGAATAATTATATACTGTTCTAATATCTAATGTAATTAAAGAGATGAGTTAATCAAGGAATCGTGTAGATTTGAACTAAAGGTCATTCTTATCCACTATCTTGACACATTAGTGAAGGCAACATGAAAAGGCACCTGCCCTCTGGAAGGAGGTTGAAGCATTCCCCTCTACTGAGTCCTTGAAGAGCTTTTTATCCGGTCTTGGGAGGTGATGACTGATGTCCCTTTCTTTCTATTACATTCTGCCATCATTGTTTCTTTGTCTTTTGATGTTTTTATGTTTCCTGTATTGTTCTTTGTTTTAAAATATTTTAACAGTCATGAGCTGCCCGGAGTTGCTGGAAGTTGAGCTACATGTACATTTAATTAATTATTTTTAATTATTATTAAGTTAACTTGAGATTGCTCTTTTCTCATTAATATTCCCTCAGTATTCCTTAGTAATAATCACTTCCTCCAGAGGGATTTACTTTTAACATATGCCTTTTTCCATAGGGAAACATTCATCAGAACATCTTACGTAAATGTGCCATCTAATCAATATAAATAGATAGCCCACAATTCCACATTTGATTCTAGTGTTTGGGAAGAGTAGTCCTTGCCAACCAGATTCCATTTTTTTTTTACTTTTAATAAAGCATGTCCCATCTTTATTCCTTAATACGATTCCCAAGTAAAGCTCATTTTTCTCTCTCTCTGAATAAATAGATAGGGAAGTGGAATATATGCTCTTACAATTTTCATATATTCAGAAATATATTAGTGATCAAATAAAAATGGGAAAAGAAACAAAGGCTGTTGGGACACTTTAATGCACTGCTGCACAATGTCTATGGAGATTCTTAGTCATCTAGGTCAAAGTTGTCCCAAAGATGCTTTTTCATGGGGCAATTGGGCCTTCTTGTTTTTCTTTGAAGATGTTTCTCTTCTCATTCAAGAAGCTTCTTCAGCTCTTACTGAATGGTGGGCAATGGAAAGATTTATATTCCTTGAAGACAGCTGGTCATTTGCATTCTTTTAGAGAGTCATTGAGGCCACCTGGAGGTTTATCTGTGTCATCAGGATCACCTGAATAGTGTAAATAAGTGTGGAGCCTTCTTGGAACTGTTGAAAGGACTGTATTGTAGACTGGAGATAGATGATGTCATATCCTTCCCCCTCTGTTGAGAGAGGGCTGTTCAGTTTTGACATAGATGGCCTCTTTGATCCCTCTTTCAAACCAGCGGTCCTCTCTGTCCAAAATGTGGACTTTGCTGTCTTCGAAAGAGTCAATGGACTGCTGAATCTTGTCCTGATGTGTTTGTTCTCCTTTGTTGTGCCATGCATTTGTGAAGTGGTTGTTTTGTTTCCCCAATATACAGTTCTGCACATGGCTCACTGCATTGTGCTGCATGTACAATATAAAGTAAACTGAGCAAAGTGGTATAT
>NW_015392931.1:10722-16314 GCF_001527695.2 Protobothrops mucrosquamatus
TGAAAATGAATGGAGACATTTCAAGACATACCAACACTGGTAAAATGTCTGAGGTTGAATGTGGTTGGTTACAAGTAATGAACGTTTGACAAAAGAAATAAAAATTGCTCTGCAGGAAAGCATGCTATCCTAAATTATAAACATAATTAAATAGGTTAAAGATTACTTCCGAGTAAAAAAAAATTCAAAATTCAAAAGGTGAGGAGGTTAAGGCAGTGATAGTAACTTTAGGCTACCAGCAATCCCCAAGGCTGTATCATACTTTTATACCTCCATGCTACCTGGCATTTATGAAATACAGGTATTCCTCAACTTATGACCAAAACTGAACCCAAAATTTATGTTGCTAAGTGAGAAATTTGTTAAGTGAGTTTTGCCCCATTTTATGACTTTTCTTGCTACATTCATTAAGCAAATCACTGCAGTTGTTAAATTAGTAACACAGTTGTCAAGTGAATCTGGCTTCCCCATTGGCTTTGCTTGTCAGAAGGTTGCAAAAAGGGATCACATGACCCCGGGACACTGCCAACTGTCATAAATATGAACCAGCCATCAAGCATCCAAATGTAAATCACGTGACCGTGGGGATGCTGCGACGGTCATAAGTGTGAAAAATGGTCATAACTCACTTTTTTCAATGCCATTGTAACTTTGAACGGTCAGTAAGCAAACTATTGAAAGCTGAGGACTCCTGTATCTTTTTCACACTGTTATTGTGATCTATATATAAGTAAAATAAACACTGCAGATTTGGTCAGGTATCAGGGCATTGCTTTCTCAGCCACAGATGGCAACCACTAAAACCATATGTGATAATATAGGTTTTTTTTCCTAGGTTCTACCTGTGGTTCAGTGTTGCTTTTTTGTGACTCCTTGAGAACAAATATTAAATGAATAAGTGCTGTGGATAATTGCCCACTTAACTAGCATTGATTGTCTCCCTTCAGTCTGAATGATTCATAAGAAAGAAAGAAAACTGTTTTCCCTTTAACAGGCTATGACAGTTACGTACTGTAAGTGGAATCGCTTGCATTGTCTGACAGAAAAATGTAGAAATGGGCGAAAATTTTAACTTGTTTGTTTAATATGTGAACTAACCAAATTTAGTAAATGTCTTCATAAATGGTTGGGGGGAGGCAATAGAGATGTGTTCTCTTTTTAAAATAACAAGTGAATATGGGTTGATGGACACAACTTTTTCCTCAACTTTGAGCACTTAGCTGTCAAAAGCATGGGCTGTAAAGCTAATCAATCTTTTTTGTGCTGCTGTATTAGGATCGTTGTGAGATCTTTACTTCTCCTGACACACTTTAAAATGATGTGGCAGACATCAGGAATATGGTCCTTTCCATGGCAGAGTGGATAAGAATTGGGTTTTGTTTCTTTTTTGCATGAAACGAATAAAACATATCTATTTTCTCTTAAGCAGGATGGAAAGGGAATTAGATACAGTCACGGAGCAAATGTTATCAGAACTGCATGCAGGTGGCACTTATATATTTGTCTACCCTGATAGAGTATCTGAGTGAAAAACAACACCAAAGTGCTAGCATGGCAAAGGAATTGTCTTCCTGAGTTCAGTCATTTCAGTTAAAGGGCTAGGAGGGCCAACTGTATGATAAGGATTGATTTAGGCCAGCAATGCCCTATATAAATCTCATAAACTTTGCTTCTCCTCAACACAATGAGCTTAAGCAATGTGAACTTGATACTGTCTAGAATTGAAACCAGCTTAAGAAATAACTGTACAGTTTCAAATTTTAGCAATGATATTTTTTAGAATTTTGATTTGAAGGTGGTTATCAGAAATCTAGTTGGTAGATTTGCCTGCTACATTATCCTTTCCATTTGTGTTAAGAAAATAAATGCTTATTTTTTTCCCATGGGCAGATCTCCGAGGAATATGGTTCCCATTTGCATCAGTTTTCCATTTGCATCATGGTATAGGGTTTCCTGCCTGAACAGGGGGTTGGACTAGAAGATATCCAAGATCCATTATTATTATTATTATTATTATTATTATTATTATTATTATTATTATTATTGTTATTGTTATTGTTATTGTTATTGTTATTGTTATTGTTATTGTTATTGTTGTTGTTGTTGTTGTTGTTGTTGTTGCTGTTGCTGCTGCTGCTGCTGCTGCTGTTGCTGTTGCTGTTGCTGTTGTTGTTTTTGTTGTTGTTGTTGTTGTTATTATTATTATTATTATTATTATTATTATTATTATTAGATTATAGAGGTCATATAGTTCAACTCCCTGCTTGGTAAAAAAGTTGCTTACAATGAGCATTTCAACAAACATGCACAGCTGCACCACCATATTCCTCCATTCTTGCTGTCTTTTGAACAACAAGAGGAAATTGACAAGCTACAACAAAGGTAAAAGTTCAAAAGATGTCTTCTTGTGGTACTGGGTGGTACCTGGCTTGCTTTACTTCTGAACTTCACACAAAAATTGAAAAATTCTGAAACTAAATACATTTATATATTTAAAAAAACATACAAATTAATAAGAAAACTGGTATCTCTGTTTTTCTTTATGGATTTAATTTGCTGGCAAAAAGTTTATACCATGAATGAACCATTTCACCATTCCATCTGGGATGGCTTTTTAGCTGCAAAAGGAATGAAACAATGCATTCGAATTTGAATTTTAGGTCCCCTAAGATGGTTTAATGGTTCCTTTGTAGAATAAGTTGAGGGTGTGCTGACACCCTCTTAAGCAATTCTACTCTTAAAAGCAATTCTATCATCAGAAAACATTAGGTAAAAGGCCTATACAAGAGACAAGCAGAGTGGAAGATATTGCTTAATGATGCTCATCATAGGATTCCCCAAAAATGCCTAGATGCCCATTCATATGTCTAGATGTTCTGTAGATGTCATGATATAAACTTTTTGCCAGCAAATAAGTCTAAAGCAGAAAGATTTGGGTTATTTAGATGTTGTTATCTCTAGTAGAACCCAAATACTAAAATACTACAATATAAACTTCATACCAATGATCAGGAATGGAGATGCTAATGGTAGCCATTCATATTTGAAAATCCTCAAAGGTTACTAAATTCAAACAGCACTGGAAAAACAGACCAATGAAGTTACATGTTGACTAATTACCTATTATAGGAAAATTTTGGTTGCTGTCCAAACAGCTAAAGGTGCTGGAAACAATTATTGAATGTAAGGTGGTAATTCCTTTTTTTCATATTATATGTTGGGTGACTTTATTTATGAAGTGAGTGAAGCAAATAAGAAGCTTTAATACAATTTGTTCTCTCTGAGTTCCTTTATTTATCAGGAAGTCTCACATGAGGCTACAGAAATGAGACACAAACATTTAGAGAATCCAAAAAGGGGCATATACTACTTCATAGAATGGTAAATCTTCCATTGGATACAGCTAAAATACAGAGACATACTTTAATTGGCTATGAATATCAAAAACTCATTATTGCTATAATCTTATGATTATTACATTCCGCTGCCAAAAGTAAGCAGCACATGTAACAGATGAGGCAATCCATCATAAAATGTAAACATCAATATTCTATAGTTCTGGGAGTTTGGAGATTGGGAGGAGGGGGGTTGATATATTTTTTTTTAAAAAAAATCACACTAGAGCTAACTTTGATTAAAATCGTATCTGCTAAATATTTAAATGGAGTTTTCCTAATAAAAGCCCTCTAATAATTCAGAATTAATTTACATCTTCCTTCCTTCCTTCCTTCCTTCCTTCCTTCCTTCCTTCCTTCCTTCCTTCCTTCCTTCCTTCCTTCCTTCCTTCTTGTTTGTTTGTTTGTTTCTTTGTTGGAATTTGAATTAGAAATTGGCTGGCTAATTCAGATGATTATTTTTCATTATTCTTAGGGTGGTTCCAGAAAGACAAGTTCTTAGTATCAGCAATCAAAAGGAATTGTGCAGTAATTCCATTTTAACTCTCTTAGATTATTCTATAAAATAGATAATTTTCAAAGTTAAAAATCAAATGATGAGAAAACACAAGACAATGACAAATGAAAAACATTGTCTATAAAATTCCCAATAAACAAAGCCAAAAGAAACCGTGAGTGGCTGATTAAATCTTCTGGGCAAATATGAGCAGTTTCTACTTAGAATTGCTGTATTGAGATTTTGGGAATCAGTGGCCTTCCACACTGAATGGATCCACCTTAAACTGTGATCCAATATATTCAAATACAGTAGTGAGTAACAATGAGAGATGTCATTTAGAAACATCTGATGAGCTACTGATTTTTCAGCAGATGTCTCGACATGAGGACTAACAAATCCAATGGCCTTTTTTTAATGAATGTACAGTGCACATCATTTCCTGTTAAGTAATCATAGGCCTTGTTCATTCCAAAATATCAGAAAAAAAATTGCTTGTCATACACTCAATAATCTACTAATGACTTTTTTTTACTGTAATGTATTTTTTTTTACTTTTTTTATCTTCACTGTAAATGTTATTTGTTGTCCATTGGGAACATGGAAAAAATAAACAATGAAGGAGAGATGGCATTCTGATAACAGCACTCACTAAAACACCATTTCTCATTTTTAAATTTTTTATATTATTTAAATTATTTAAACAGGGCATCCTATGCGCTCTCCTCATCTTCTGATACACACATTTTGACACACAAATAGGACTGTCCATCAATCAAGCATTTTTCCCATTGGGCCCTCTTAACATACTTTCTAAATGATAAATAAACCAATAGAACTTACATTGGGGTCCTTGATGGTCTCTGAGTTTGGTTGCTTTCTTGTAGATGTTTTATTCCCAACTAGGTAACACTATCACTGCCAGCCTTGAAATGTTTGCAAGAAAGCAGCCAAACTCAGAGAGTAACAAGGACTCCACAATTATATCTGTATTCTGAGCAACAAATAGTTTCTTCTTGTCATGTTTGCTTAATTTAAACTTATATATGTAGAACAAGTATCAGGTTGGGATTAATGAATTGATTATTGCTTTTGCAACATAAATAAATAATTTAGTTTTTTATTCTAATTCCAGAGCGAACACATTCCCCCTGAAAATCAACGTTCAAACTCTTTTCCATCATAGGAATAAATACTAGGTTTCTCTGAATCAGAGCTAAATTGACTTAAATTGGAAATTCAATCTTCAGAGGTGATTTCATTCAATTCAATTTTGCACTTCAAAATTCTGAGGCAAACCAATTTGTTTCAAACTGCTTTGAGACTCACGATCGGATTAAAAAAATAGTTTTAACTATAGGTTATTAATGGCAAAAAATCAAAATGCCTGCAGCAGCTACATGCTTTCATTGAATGAATAAAAAGAGGGATGACTGATCATTTTAGAGGACCTTAACCCTGCATACATTTATAGAAGACCATCAAAGGTACAGTAGAATATCTTTTTTTAAAAAAAAATATTTCCTCTGTAGCTCTTTTAAAGCTGTAATAGTAGACTTGAAAAAACAGCATAGCAATCTCCAAACTGGCCATCCGCTGGCTTATGCATAAAAGAAACAGTGCTGAATCCATACAGAATGTGTCCTACTCTAACATAAAAACAAAACAGAAAAAAAAATCTGTGATAGCAATTAGGATTGC
>NW_015392932.1:0-7382 GCF_001527695.2 Protobothrops mucrosquamatus
AAAGGAAATACATTCAGTAATATCTGTGATAATGTTGCAATCAAAATTTTAGCATTTACATTTAACAAGGATATAAAACTAGTACAATATGTAAAACCCAGTTTCAATCAATATTACTATAATGTAGACTCATGATAAAAATATGCATTTCATATAAATCTCATTATACAGTAGCCAACAATTTAAGATCAAACATTACTATAAATATCTTAGATCATTCTAGTGGAAATCTATATGGACCAGGGTTCTTTCCTGCTTTCATAAATTTAATAGCATCTATACTTTGTGGTAACAGCGTCATGATCTCAGGAAATAAATTTTAGAAATACTTGTTTTATTTAAAATATATATAAACTTGTTCATTTAGTACTCATGCTCAAAGTCAAATGTAGATGTGTGCGCGCGTGTATGTATAAAAACATACACAGTATATTCTTCCATTCAGTCATGTCCAATTCTTGGAGACTACATAGAAAAGTCCTTGCCATCTTCTTGGCAAGATTTTTTTCAGTGGTTTGCCATTGTCTCCTTCCTAGGGTTGAGAGAAAGTAACTGGCCTGAGGTCTCCCAGTGGCTTTGTGTCTAATGCAAGACTCCCCCTCCCTGTTTCTATATCTGCATGGGTGGGGGTGTTTGAATCTTGCCCTTTGAATATTTAATTGTGAAGGAGGTAGCATTATATTAATGTGACTGTTATACTCTAGTAGTCAGTCAACTTAGTTTTTTTCTATATATATTCTCTTTTCCAGGATATTATGCTGAGATCTTTTTTTTTAATACAAGAAGTACTATATATCCAGTAATCCAACCCCAAACTAATTAATGTCCCACATATTCAACAAATTCACTGATGAATTTGTTATCTGAAAGAACATTTCATTACTTTCTTAAAAAGGAAATTTAAATATTTAGTTATTCTATATACAGTTGAGCTGTGAATAGATAAGAATAATTTGTATATTACTCTAACTGGTTTATTAACTGGACCATAAGTCATTCAGTGCTTAAATAGATAAAACTAAGACCGAAGATTGCAAATTGAAGCTTACATTCATTTAGGGCAGAGACTGGTAAAATAATTCTTTGCCTGTGGACAGGAACAGAGTAAATCAGTCTATGGAAATAGCTAAAGGGAAAAAACGCCCAAGCCATTAGCTGGAAGTCAAAAGTTCAGAACTGCAGGAGTTTGCTGAATCCAATCCAGAGGTCAAAAACTACTGATCGGTCTACAGGACTGGGAGCCTGGAGGCTGTAGGAATTTAAAATCAGCAGAACAGGGCAGGAAGCTGGAAGAAACCTTGAAGCATGCCCTTAAATAGCAAACTGGCCTTGATTGATTAGTGACGCTCAAGGGGTTACACAGATTAAGATGGCTAGGCTGTTCTTTAACTGCCGTCTTAACTGCCATCTTGGCACTTGGATAAGCTTTGGATCTTTTCCCTGTTCTTAGAGTCAGCAGCTATTTGTGTTGAACTTACCTCATTAGATCCAACACCTTCAGGATTGACTTCTCAACTGCAGGCTAGGAATCCATCAATTTCTGCGCTGTAGAGTCACAATCCAAGAAGCCCACAACACATTCGGAGTCAACACAATCCTCGTAAATACCACTAACAATTTTGTTGGAGTATGGTCAGATATAACAGTGAAACTTATTTATTTTTGTTTATTGAATTTGGTCAACAGACTTTTCAATTAAAACTAAGGACAGACAAGTTTAAAAGCATCACGCAAAGACCCAAAGGCCACTGCACAGTTCACAAATAAAGAACATTCACAATTTTATATGACAATTAATAAAACAGATGACATCAGCTAGTGTAACTATGTCCTGTTTGTAAAAACAGCAAAAAGATATTTAGCTTTGTGTACAGCTATTGCCTTGTCAACACGAGATAAGAGTATGCAGTAATGCATATTTTCATCTTACTTGGAAATTTGATTTAAAGTAGTGCTTGTTCCTACTGTTGTAATAAAAACAATACATTTTTTCAATACATATTCTACAGTTTCAACTAGGACATAATCTCAATTCCCAGAAGTGTTTTCTTGAAATGACTTTCTGATGTAACTGTGGAGAGGCAATTAAATCAAGCAGCAGAACGGATTTTTAAAATATTTTGACATAGTTATCATGTGAAGGGTTAGAGTAAATGTTATTTATCTGATTTCTTAAGGACTAGGCTGTTTCGGAAATCCAGATGAGAACAAGTCTGAGGTCCATGTTATTTTTTTTAATACTCCTAGGTATTAAATAGTCAGCACACTGTTTATTCTCTTCCATTACTGTATATAATTGGAAAACTGTAACTATATGAAGCTCTGCTGGGAATGTTTGTCAGAAAATATGAAACAGGGCAATCATATTTGTGCAGATGTCCATGCATAAAATTCCACTGCCCACTTAGGCTGTGATTCTAGTAAATTGAGTAAATACAGTATACCTGCTGCATATCTTGTCAGTTTAGAAATTTTGACTGGTGGGTTCTAGGAAGAGGTCCTTCTCCGCTGTTGCCTCCATCTGTTGGAACATCTTGCCCTAGAGGTGAGGCTCCACTCATCTGATTTCCTGGAAGAGTGTTAAATTAGCATGGGGGTCTGAGAGTGTGGTACCACACGGGGAATAGCTGGTGAATTGAAGGCACTCCCACTGCTTTTTTAATCTCTTAGCCTTCTGTATTTTTTAATTTTGATTTTTAGTTTTAACTTGTAAGTTTTAACTTTTTCTTAACTTTGTTTTTAATGTGTTTTTATTCAACATATTTTTATTATGTTGTTTTAAACCACCCAGCATCACTTAGGTGAGTTGAATGATGTAGAAATTTAATAAATAAAATAAAATCCAAGATCCCAATTGCCAGCCATTGGATGACCTTAGAGGCAAAGCAAATGGGAGGACCCAGAAACACATGCCTATGCAAATATGAATGGTCTATAAGTAGTTTTATTATTATGTATTGCTTATATTTATTATTTTAAATTAATGGTTTTATTTTGTTTAAATTCCTAAACTGCTGTGGGCTTTTTTTTGCTAAGAATCCAAATGTAATAATAAAGAAATAAATATATTAGTCCCCTTTATTATATTTCCTAGTCTACAGGAAATTATATAAGAATAGACACTGTCAGTAAAATGGTGATGTGATTTGGCTCTGACAGCCAATTTCACATTGCAGTTGTATGCTCGTGTTTTCAGAAGTAAGTTCTGTTTAATTTTAAGGGAACATATGGGTAGTCCTCAGCGTATGACCACAATTGAGCCCCAAATTTCTGTTGCTAAGTGAGACAGTTAAGTTAATTTTGCCCCATTTTACAACCTTTCTTACCACAGTTGTTAAATGAATCACAGCAGTTGTTAAATTAGTAACACGGTTGTTAAATGAATTCCCCAATGACTTTGCTTCTCAGAAGGTTGCAGAAGGTGATCACATGACCCCAGGACACTGCAACTGTCATGAATCAGTTGCCAAGCATCCGAATTTTGATTATATGACTATGCAATGCTGCAACGGCTGTAAGTGTGAAAAATGGTCATAAGTTACTTTTTTCAGTTGCACTGTAACTTTGAACAGTCACTAAAGACTACCTGTACTAAGATAGATAGAAGATAGATAGATAGGTAGGTAGGTAGGTAGGTAGGTAGTTGATGAGAGAGAGAGAAAGAGAGAGAGAGAATTGCAAGAACAATTTTAAAGAAACAGAATGGTTTCATGAAAAGCCGTATTTAAATTCCAAACAGACAGGACATCTGTTTGATAGTATATCTGATGAGGTATCCCATATTTTGAAGGTCACACCTGGATCAGTAGCTTATAGTTGTAAATGGGCAGCAATGAGAAATGTCTTTCTGTAATATTCTTCTGAAGTGCAGGATGGGGCTCAGGTGTCTTGTGAATGGTCTCCAATCAATTTTTAACTATAGAGGTGGTGCATTAAGCAAATCTGACTTCTATGGTAGCCTCATTGTTGCCCAATGCCCATAGCATTGTTTCTAGTGGCCTGGTCATAAAGGATAGGAATGAAGGGCAGCTTTGGATTCATAATAGCTTTAATGTTAGCTAAACCAGAGGCCAAATTATGGTGTGCAACATGAAACATCTGCAAGAAAATAACTAAGGTCTGAGAGCACCAGGGATTTACAGTTCAATCCTGACAGACAAATATTCTCTTCCATTGATACATTTCAGAAAGCCTTATCTTTGATATACAAAGTTTCTATTTTCTGATTGTAATTGCAACATTACTAATGTTACCCAAACATTATGATATTTCTGCCTTTCAGAAGTGGTTATCACTTCCAAGCTCAGGATAGAAAGTTATGTGGAAAATTAATAGTGTGTGTGTGGGGAGAGTAACCATGTCCTTTGAGATATCCCATGTATCTCTTAATACAAACAGACTAGTATTATTTTACTCTAGTTTAAAGCAGGACCATCAATACCATCAACCATGGTATATCTCTGAGCTAGCCTTGGGGACTGGGACAAGGAGATGCTGCTTTGTGGTGGTTCTCCTCTCCTGCAATGCGGGGTGCCTTGGGGCTTGAGTCTATCTCCTTTCCTCTTTAACATCTCCATGAAACAGCTGGGTGAGATCATTTGACAGCATGGGGTGCAATATCATCAGTATGGTAATAATACATTACCATACAGTTATACATCTCCACATGGTTGGGCAGGTGATGCTGCCATGAGGCTGGAGTCTATGAAGGTCTGGATGGGGGGGAAATTGGGCAATCATACAGATATTCTCCATGATGATCTGTTCCTAATCTGGTCTTTCAGGTCCTCCAATGGTGTACCCATTGCCACTATAAGTGAGTCCATCCACTTTGGTACTGGTCATGCTCTTTTTTTTCTTTCCTTTCACTTTTGCCAGCATCAAAGCGTTCTGTAGAGAGCTAGATCTTTACATAATATGTCCAAAGTAAGATAATTTGAACCTGGTCATTTGGGCCTCAGATGAAAACTCTGGGTTGCTTTGTTTGATGAATCATTTGTTTGTTTACAGGAGTCTTCTCCAACACATCAGAGTAGAATAAAATGGAATTAATGCCTCATGTATTTTGAAAACAGTTCTTCGGTTGATGCAGCCCAAAATTGGAAACATTTTTAGCAGTCAAGTAACACCAATGACTTCATTTAATCTGTGATCAACTATTCCTAGATCAATTTTATATAAACTATTACTAAGCAAGGTATTATGTATAATATATACATTTCATTTGGTTCCAAGCTTAAATACATTCACAGTTATGTATATTAAATGCCATTCTGTTATTTTCTATCCATTTTTTTAACTTATCAAGAAATTATTGTATGTCTGAATTATACAATGTTAGCTATCCCATCCAGTATTGTGTCAACTGCAAATTTCATAACACTCTACTGACATAAAGGCAATGATAAAAATTCTGGATAGTATATAGCCCAGGACTGAATTTAGTGGCATTCCACTCAATACTGCAGTCCATTCTTTGTGGAACTATTGATCAGCACTGTCTCAGTATGAATTTCAAACCAGTTTTAGAAGCATTTAATTGTAATGCTATCTAGGCATTTTTATAGTAGCATTTGCTAGCCTAAGTCCTTTCATTCATAGAGAGACAAGGACACAGTAACTGTTATATATAAAACAACAAAGAGATATAATCAACTCAGTATCTACTGTTGCTTGAGAATAAGCCATTCTCTGTCTTTTCCACTTCCTGTGGAATATGTCCTCAGACATTGCTGTCACAAATTAACAATCTTTTTTAATCTTTAGACAATATAATAATTTCATTGGATATTATGCATAGACATCAATCATGTAACACGATTATTGGCACCATGACATTTTTCTCATTATAAAAATATCCAAAGGCATTGCTTTATAGTTAAATTGTGTTGAAGTTTAACAATGTTGACCTTGAAAACAACTAGCTTTTTCATTTCACAAGCCTTATTTTAGTATTATTTTTATTTACAAATTAAACCATAGTAATTGAAACTGCTATAAGCAAATCCTCATTATTTAGTGTTGTTGCCTTCCCACCTTAATGAGATTTCATAAGCATTAGGTGGCTATAAAGCATTTTATTAGCCAGTTTATGATATCTAAACAACTATACTGTTGAATTTATTTTTCTTTTGAAGTAATGTCTTTAGAGCAGTTTCCCTTTGTAATTATAACTGGAATAAATACAGATTGAAAACAAAAAGTTTCACTTTTTTCAGTTGTACAGCTAGGATTGGAGCTGGGGAATAAAAAGATGGAGACAAATGATGGTGGAGTAGCAGACATGTCAACACAAAGTTTTGAATGGATTTGAGCAGAGAGCATGCAACTAGACACCTCCACAATTCTATATGCTTTTCTCTTAATTTTTTCTGTAAGATATATTTGTATTTTCTGCAGTAGAATGATGTTTTTCTAAGATATACTTTCAGCCATTCAAAAAGAACCCCCATCAAACTACCTTTCTAAAATCCCAGAAACCATGCCACTGCCTAAGTCTGTCAGAGGACAAAAAGAAAAACAAATCCAGTTCAGGGAATTTAAAAGCTGTGAAGTGGAACTAAATTTCATTATACATTTCAGGTTATTTTTTATTTATTTCAACAAGTTTAGTGCAAGCGCAACGGATACCCAGCGAGATTCGTTAGACGCTATAGCACACCATTTGAATCCAGAGTAGACCAACGGACGGACGAGCTGGCGCCACAACCCGCACTGGTCACCCTCCCGTACATTTGTAACGTCTCTGAGGCCACTGCAAGGATACTAGCGCCTCACAATGTGAAGGTTGCTCACAGGCCTAACCGGACACTCTGTGCTGCAACCATGCGCCCCAAGGACCCACTCCCCAACATGGAGAAGTCAGCAGTCGTTTACAGAATTGACTGTAGAGACTGCCCCAGGAACTATGTTGGGGAGACCTCAAAGAGGGTGAGAACTAGGGTCCATGAACATAAGCTAGCAATAAAACGGGGCGAAAGTTATTCTCAAATATGGATGCACATGGCGGAGTCGGGCCATCGGTTCGACTTCGATAATGTGCGCATTCTAGCTAATGACAGCACGAAAGGGGGACGCCTGCTCAAAGAGGCCTGGCTCTCAGACAGGGATTCAATAAACCGACATGTGGATCTCTGTCCAGCGCACCTAGCGCTGAGAGCCTGGAACACAGGCAAGAACCCCCCACCCGGCCAGGGATGTGACAACGGAGCATCGAGAAAAACAACAGGAAATACTGTGGGAGGAACATCGTTACCATCCCAACTGCCCCAGGAGTACTTGGAAGAGGGAGCGCATACAGACGACACGGCGATGGAGGAGGGAGACCCCCGAATGCTTTCGATGGGGGCCAGGGATATTGGAGTGAGGGGTAAGCATGACGA
>NW_015392932.1:8982-16312 GCF_001527695.2 Protobothrops mucrosquamatus
TAAAGACACTCCCACAGTCTGGCTGATCAAGCCCTGATGATGTCAGCAGAACGCTGACGAAAGCTCGGCATTTGTATAGTGCATTAAACTCATATAGTTTAATGATTTTACCCTGGTGTTCGTTTTATTTATTTATTTGTTTTAGCATATATATATATATATATATATATATATATATATATATATATATATATATATATATATATATATATATATATATATATATATATATATATATATATATATATATATATATATATATATATATATATATATATATATATATTTTGGGGGGGGTCCTAGCTTCCCCTTTAAAACTCAGATTCTCATAAGTGCAAGGAAGAACTCTCTGTCTCCATGAACACCCCAGTGTTGTCTGTTCTGTACTGTGTTATCTATACTTTGTGTTGTGTAGTGGGAACAGCGAGGCATTGAAGACACGGAGTTGAAATAACAGCTCTTTATTAGGTTCTCACAGAAGCAAGCCCTAGCAGTTTAAAGTACTCATTCCCGCCTAAAACAATAGGCTTAAAGTATACAGACAGACAGTCTATCATTCAAATAAAGCAATCCATTAACCGTTTCTTTATAACAGACCCTTTGAATTGCTTAATACATAACACTTTGGATCAACTAACTTCTTTCACAATAAAATCATAATAAAGGGCCCAGCGAAATCACAATAAAGGACCCAACATGTTTCTGTGTAAATAGTCCTCTGCATAGAAAGAGCCTGATCTGACCATTTGATCAGAGCAAGAATATTGTAGAATGGCACAAGTACAATGAACAGTCTACTGCTTCTGCTTCTACATAGGAGTGAAGGAGGGGTAGGGCGCTATTTATCTTTTTGAATCAATATAATTTGTAGGGAAAATGTGAGGAAACTCTATGACCTGAACCTGAATAAAAATAATATCACAAGATTGGAAAAGTGATTGTTTCATTCCCTCTGCTACTGATATATGATAACTTTCATAGGACAATTAAATAAATTGAGTTTTTGATAAAAAAATCGATCAGCCAAACCCAAATGATGTGATTAAGTCTGCTTTTGGAAAAACATAGACCAAAAAAGGATAACTGGTTTTTTTTTGCAACTAGCATTTTGATATTGGTTAGGTAAATAAATTTGTACGCTAAATTTGAAATGCAGCTCAGTCAATCTAGGCAGGAAAGTGAGAGATTTGTCTTAACAGCCCTCACTTTATAATGGCCTGAGGACTTTGCTTCTCAAACAATTACAGGTAGCCCACGATTTATACCACAATTAGGAGATTCACATTTGCAAAACTTCACAACTATATTCTGAGATTTCTTGCTGGACCCCAACTGCTATTCTTGCTTGTAAAGAACTAATTAAGCCTAATAGCCAATAAAAATACTAATGAAAGAATGAGACAGAAGTAAGTAAGTAAATAAATTAACTAGAAAATTATGCACTGGAAATTATGTATTGGGAAAAAAAATGTGGATAGCAATGGCTTAATAGAAATCCTGTCCTCAGGCAAAAGAGTTGCTAATACTGAAATGGAATACTGACAGGGAATTAAGTTTGACTCCATGAGATATCCTGACTGAAAAGCCATGTTATATAAAGACAACATTTGTAAAGGCAGAGAACAGTCTCATTTCTCATTGAACAATCATCGTCTGAAAAATTATATTAGCAATTCTAATCTGATTTCTGAAATATCATTAGAAGAATTAATATATCAATAGAGAGAAACTGTATGCTAATGTAAGCATCTTGAAGAGCTACAAGAAAGCTTAAGAATTACACAAAAATATCATATGCATTATTGATACGCCTTTACCAGGGAAAGATACAGTGATGCTTTTGTTCTTGCTATATCGGAAGGCTGCACAGGCTCACTTCTGCCAGTTCGGACTTGAATTACGTTTGTGGTTCTGCATTTAATTACTTTGTCTGTCATTGTTGATCTTATTGTCCTATTGCTGTTATTTGATTGCTATTTTAATAAACTGACATTTTGTTATATTACTTTTTATTCTGGCATAAGCTGATTTATGAGGATAGAAATCCTGAAGAAAAGGTTACAAAACTCTAATAAACACATCTGGCTGATCTTCTGCCCACCTCTGAATATTGAGCCAAACAAAAAAGAAGAGGATGGAATTCCAGTTAGTAGAAAATGTGATTGCATATAGTCTTACAAGTCGATAATATCGCTATCATGTGAACCAACAGCTGAAGTAACTGCCTTGTTTGCCAGTTTGTTTCTGAGTGCAATTTAAAGTAGTGTTCATTAAAGTCACATTGACCTTGGGGCTTGGGTATCGTTGAGACTTGGTAAAATCTGCCACCAATGGAAGCAAACAGAGTGCCTACTGGAAATTCTCACATGTTGGGGGATATTTGATGAGAGAAGACTTGAAAGCTGGCATTTTCTACAAAGATTCCTCTTCTATGGAACAGACTTCCTTAAGGACAAGAGAGCAGTCTAGGACAGTGATGGCGAACCTTTTAGAGACCGAGTGCCCAAACTGCAACCCCAAACCCACTTATTTATTGCCGAGTGCCAGGTGGGCATGGCCCACTGGTTGGGTGTGGCTGTGGTGGTCATGGCAGACTGGGTGGGTGTGGCCAAGGTGGGCATGGTCACCTCAATGTTGCTCATGGGGAGGGACGCCTGTGGGGGCTGGGCAGGGTTGGGGGAGATCCAGGGGGTCTCTGGCAGGTGGGGTGGTGGGTAGGAGGCTCGTCCTGTGGGGTGAGGCAAGGCAGGGTGGGGGTGCCATTATCTCAGGGCAAGGCAAGGGCAGTTGCTGCCTGACACCATCGGCCCCCGCACACAGAGACCAGTGAGCGCATGGGGGCCGACAGTGTCTGTCAGCAGCCACAGCCTGCCGGCCCCTCGACTGGCGCATTCTGGGGCTCCGCAGTCC
Source organism: Protobothrops mucrosquamatus (assembly GCF_001527695.2). Lineage (NCBI taxonomy): Eukaryota > Metazoa > Chordata > Lepidosauria > Squamata > Viperidae > Protobothrops > Protobothrops mucrosquamatus. Next base: position 11,893 of record NW_015392932.1, read on the forward strand.
TCCACCAGCAATTCAGAGAAGTGCCCACGGAGAGGGCTCTGCGTGCCGCCTCTGGCACGCGTGCCATAGGTTCGCCACCACTGGTCTAGGACCTTCAGGCACACACCCTTGGCCACTCCTCCTTCTCCTCCCACCTCCCGCCTCAGCCCATTTATCTCCAGCATTCCTCCTCAGCTGACTCGAGCCTGCTCATTCTTCCTGGCCAATGGGGCCCTAGCCCTCCACTGCTCGCCCTTTGGCCCAGCCTTTTCACCGAGGCACCCTTTGTCCCGGGCCTTTGGCTGCATGGGACAATAGCCACCAGTCAATCAGGTGGCAGGCAGAAACCATGGATTCTGGCATTTTGGGGTATGTGCTGGGGGAGGCTTGGCAGGTGAATGGCAGGGCTGGTGCATCTTCTACGATTGTGGGGGGGGGGAAAGGTGAACGGCAGGGCCTGTGCTGCTCCTGCGAGGCAGGGAGCAGGCAAATGGCAGAGCCTGCATGGCTCCTGCTGTTCTGTCCCAGCCTACGCGAATACTCCTCAATCGCTTACTTGTGAGGAAAAACCCCTTTGCATTGAACAAGGCAGGATTTGTTAAGATAAAGCCCTTTCATTTTGACACAGCTTTTATGGAACAAAACTCCAACCAGTCCTTTAGCTCTTGGAATGAACAACATCAGTTGCTGAGTTCTCAGCTGGAATGCTCAAGGTTTAAGTCACTCAGCGACACAGAAATCCGACAAACCTGGTTAAATGTTCAAGAAATCTATCGACAGAAGCACAAAGCCGTAGCATGAACGGTTGCCTTTGGCAACCAGCCCCTCCCATGCATCTCCTCTTTATAGTCCAGCCAGGGCTTGGCTTCTTAGAGTCTTTTACCTTTCCTGGAGAACCACCCCACCACTCTCCGCTGTCCTGCATGCCTTTCCTCCCTGTGCATCCATGCATCTGGAACAGGCCCCAGCTGCTCCTCATCTTCACTCAGTTCAGGCCCCCAACCCAGCTGTCTCTCTGCCTGAGCGTGAGTAGATGGGCCCGGTGTCACATCTAGCTCCAAGTCTTCATGCTCCTCAGAGCCTTCCACAGACTCCAATGTGACCCCAGGCAACCCTTCCCTCTCATCCGATTCATCTGACTTGGCTGCCAGATCTGCTGGCAGACGAGGACTACAATGCTTGCGATGGGGGAGCAGACAAATGGCAGGGCCTGTGCAGCTCCTGCAAGGGGGGAAATCAGACAAAGAGGAGGGCTGAGCTGAAAGCCACACAGAAGCCCATCAGGCTGGAGGAAAGGCACAGGGCAACCATAGGGGGGAGGGATCAAAATGGGAAGCCGCTGCCCACTGTTGCCTGCCTGTTGCCTTTTGCCTGCTCCCCCCTCGCAAGAGCCACACAGGCCCTGCTGTTTGCCTCACCCCCCCCCCATAGGAGCCGTGCAGGCCCTGCCGTTCGCCAGCTCGCCCCTGCAATCTGGATGGGAAGGACTGGATGAGTCTGGATGGGGAGGAACAGGCTTCGACTCAACCCGTCCAAGACCGAGTGGCTGTGGTTTCCGGCATCACGACATAGCCAGTTGGCTCCATCCCTGGCTATCGGAGGCGAGTCAGCCCCTGCGGAGAGGGCCCGCAACCTGGGCGTCCTCCTGGATACTCGGCTGTCTTTAGATGACCATATGACAGCCGTGGCCAGGCGGGCTTTTCATCAGGTTCGCCTGATACGCCAGTTGCACCCCTTTCTGGATCGTGACGCTCTACGCACGGTCACTCAAGCCCTCGTTGTTTCCCGCCTGGACTATTGCAACGCTCTCTTCATGGGGCTCCCCTTGAGGTGCACCTGGAGGCTCCAGCTAGTTCAGAATGCGGCCGCGTGGGGGATCCTGGGGGCCTCTAGATGCTCCCATGTAACACCTCTCCTGCGCAAGCTGCACTGGCTGCCTGTGGCCTTCCGGGTGCGCTTCAAGGTGTTAGTAACAACCTTTAAAGCGCTCCGTGGCAATGGACCTAGGTATTTGCAAGACCGCCTCCTACCAAACACCTCCCTTCGACCAGTTCGCTCCCACAGAGAGGGCCTCCTTAGGGTGCCGTTGGCCAGACAATGCCGGCTGGCAACCCCCAGGGAGAGAGCCTTCTCTGTGGCAGCTCCTGCCCTCTGGAATGACCTACCCCCTGACCTACGTACAACTACGGACCTGCGCCTCTTTCGCCAAGCCCTGAAGGCCCATCTATTCCGTGCGGCCGGCCTGGCGTAGTTTGATTATGTTTTAGTGGGGGTTTTGTATGGGGTACTTTTAGAACAGGCCTGTTATTTAATTTGATTTTACAACAGAAACTTGTGTATGTTTATCGTGGTTTTATTATCGCCTGTTCACCGCCCTGAGTCCCGTAAAGGAGATAGGGCGGTATATAAATTCAATTAATAATAATAATAATAATAATAATAATAATAATAATAATAATAATAATAATAATAATAATAATAATAATAATTGAAGCTGCGCCGGTCCTACCATTCACCTGCCGAGTCTCCCCTAGCCCCCACCCCATAATGCCAGACTCTGTGCTGGCCTTGCTCCTCCATGGCTTCTGCATGACATTCGATTGGCTGGCGGCTATTTGTCCTGTGTAGCCAAAGGCCTGGGACAAATGGTGCCTTGGTGAAAGGGCTGTGTGGAGGGGCAGGGTCCCATTGGCCAGGAAGAATGGGCAGGGGTGTGCCAGCCGAGGAGGAATGCCGGAAGTAAATGGGCTGAGGTGGGAGGTGGAAGGAGAAGGAGGTGCGGCTCTGAGTCCATGCCTGAAGATCTCATTCCACAAGAGAGAGCCTTGTTCTTGTGGGTAAGTAAGATACATATGAAACCTTATAACTATTAGAATAAATATTACAGTACTATGGGTATATTTTACTATGGGTGTAAAATCAGTTGAAACCAATGATACATAGTTTGGCATGCTTAAGTACAATTTACAAAGCATGCTAAATTTTATAATAACTGAACAGATAAAATTCATCCTTATTTGCTATTCTTCCTATTCACTATTTGGTGAATAATAAAACATGAACTTTGTTATCACCTCAAAGCAGAAGGCCCTAATAATTACCTTGAGGAAATTCTGTTTTCAAAGATCACAGGATCTCTCTACCTTGCATTGCCTCTACCATATCAGCAACTCATCCAGATGTTAAAAATAAGGTACTGTATACATTTTTTGAAGTATAATAAAAACAAAATGTGGATTTGTTATCTACAATATTTCTAGTGGCCATTCACTAAATGATGTGTTTGTTTGTTTACACCTCTGAGAACTGCAGGCACAGCCACATACTCTTAAATTTGTTACAGTGCAAAAAAAAAAAGAAAATGCCAGGAGAACTGAAGTAATTAGGTCCTTGGTGTAAAATTAGCTATTACATTGCAGGCAGAAAAAGAATGAAAATAAGGGTTCTGAAATGAACTGCTTCTCATAATCCAATGATCCAGGGTGCAAACCCTTTATTACAAATGACCGAAAAATGTATGCTTGGAGGAAGCATATATTATAATTAGAAGCGTGAGTAGCTTTCTAAAACACAATTGCCTGAAACTGAGCACTTCCTGTAAAGGATCTCCAAGCGCTAAGGCATACTGCTTTTGTAGGTATCTTTGTCAGGTTTGAGAAGCTTTTAACAGCAGTCAGAACATCTAATACCTCCTCCCACCTTGCATCAGTGAGCAAGGCTTTCACTTAACTAAGAGGCTGTGTTGGCTCTTGAAGATTTATTTCTAAATGAGGAAACCTAAGAAGCTACACTGAAATCCCATTCCCTCTGACAAAAGCATGTGATTAAAAAAAACAATTTCCCCACATTTTATGATCTGACTGCCAAGAACTGGCTTCTGACAGTGAGTAAGCCACGACTTATAGCCCTGAGCATTTTGATCTGAGTTAGACTGAGTTAGAGTCAGTGCTGCCTTGTAGAAATAGGTCAACCCAGACCTTCTATTGTGGAAAGAAAAACCAAAGGCCAACTGAGAAGGATCCCCAAGGACAGGCACGGCTTGCTCTGGCCTTTACTGGCAGCTATTTTCAATGCAAGCAGAGATTTGGGATGAAAAAAAAAATTACTAGGGTCAGTTTAATAATAGAATAGTTTTTGTTAGCTATTTGCCTATTTGACAAATTAATATCAGAATTATGATAAAATTACATCAAGCAGCTGATTCAGATCAGATTTTTTTCCAGTTGATTAAATAAAAAAAATTATTCTTTTTTGCCTTCAGCTGTTGTTTAAAGTTTGGTTATAAATACTGGTTACTGTGTTTCCTGATTTGAACACTAGAGAACACTGGTTTACAGATACTAGAAGAACTATATTAAAGCTTTAGAACTTGAATATATCAATAGAATTACATCTTCACCTGGCAGGGAATAGTAAGTTCTTTTCAATAACAGCAATAACC
>NW_015392932.1:19940-21760 GCF_001527695.2 Protobothrops mucrosquamatus
GAATAGCAACATGAACTTCAATAACAGACCTCGTAGTGGTCCAAAATCTGAAGAAGATCGATGCAGTAGAGCATGAGTTACAAGTATATCTACTTACCAGGAAGAAGACTGTGATCTCATGATTCATCAGAATATCAGGTCTTCTTTTTTTAGCTAGCTTCCCAAGCACCCTTCATGATGCTTTGAGTCATATTGGGAATAGCTGGAGCTGAGTCGTGATCTGAAATGCCTTTGCAAATGAGTATTTCACTCATAAGGTTTTGGCTTGATTAGAACATTGAAGCCTCTTTCCCCACGCCTTGTCTTTTGTTCTAGATTGAATGACAGCACATCTGATCTGATTTTCTCTACATAATACTGGAAATACTGAATTTGTTATGATCTTTATTAAAATCTAAAATGAAATGTATTAGCCTTACTACTTTCACTCCCCATACATTACAGGTAGTCCTCGACTTACAATCATAATTGAGCCCAGAATTTATGTTGCTAAGTGAGAAATTTCTTGAGTTTTGCCCCATTTTATGACTTTTCCTGCCACATTTTTTAATCAATCACTGCAGTTGTTAAATTAGTAATAAGGTTGCTAAGTGAATCTGGCTTCCTCATTGACTTTGCTTATCAGAAGGTCACAAAATATAATCACATTACCCTGGGACACTGCAACTGTCATAACTATAAACCTGTTGTCAAGCATCTGAATGTAAATCATATGACCATGGGGGATGCTATAATGGTCATAAGTGTGAAAAATGGTCATAAGTCACTTTTTTCAGTGCCGTTGTAACGTCATACAGTCTAACAAACTAAATGAACTGTTGTTTGGCTTAGAAATTAAAATGTACATTTAAGAAAAACAACAAATAACAACATCTGAAAAGTGACCGTGGGACTTAATAGATTCTACGATGGCACAATTCTCTTTGATTGCCATTATCTCAGCACTATTCATGCTTATGCACAGGAATCTATTCAACTAAGAATTATCACTATTATGGCCATAGATAAGGGTCAATGGAATTCAAGAGGGGTTGGCCTTAGTCTGTTTGTGGCTATGTAGAGACTTTAGGCTAGGGGTCCCCAACCCCCAGTCTGTGGACAGATATCGGGCTGCTGCACATCAGAAACCGGGCTGCCCAAATAAGCGAAGCCCCTCTGCTGGATGCAGGCAGCATGTGACACCACACCTTCTCCGGTCTGCAGAAAAACCTCTCTCCACGGAACTGGTCCTTGGTGTCCAAAAGGTTGGGGGCCACTGCTCTAGAGTCCACCTCCAGATTCTGCACTTTTTCTTCCACAGTTTCTCATCATACCTACACAGAAAAACTTGTTTAATCATTGCCTACAAATCAATATGTCTTCCTAGTCTCCCATCCTACACCATCGTTTTTCACTCAGGCATTACAGGATACAGTTGTTTCATAAAGCTTTGTTTTGCCAAAGAAAAAGAAAAAGAAAGCATAGGAAGAAAGAAAGAAAGAAAGAAAGAAAGAAAGAAAGAAAGAAAGAGAAAGAAAGAAACCCCTTTTATTTTCTTTCCATTTGAAAATAGTGAATTTAAGGGATAGCTTTAATCCTTATAGATGATAAAAACAAGTAAATTAAGAATACATTTTGGGTTCTTCCGGTTTGAGTTCCTGTGCCGATGGCGGCGTTTTCGTTCGCCGCCTGCTCCGAGGACGCGTAAAAGCCGCAGGAGCAGCGTCAAACAGCTGCTCCGCGGCTTGAATCCCCTTCCCGGGCAAAGGGGAGGGGAGAGAGCTTCCCAGATAGGGGTAGAACTCCTGAGCTCCCACAGTTTTATAGCTGTGGGGGTGGAA
>NW_015392933.1:0-1110 GCF_001527695.2 Protobothrops mucrosquamatus
TATATAGTTAAACCAGCAACTGGGAAAGAGGGAGGAGCATAAGGATAGCCCGGGAGAAAGAAACCGGAAGTAAATCACATCTTCCAAGTTGATTGGAAGATGTGAACCATGACCCTACAATAAGGGAGTGGAAAATGCTTGGAATGTTATGCGTAACGGAAGAGAAGCAGACCTAAGCATTTCCACCATGCTGTACTGATGTATTGTAACCTTAATAAATGCTTTTAGGAGAAAACATGCCTGAAAGTCCTTTTAAGTGTTTCGTTACTCAGACACATGACAGCACAAATTAAAGCTAAACTGTTACAAGAAACCAAAGAGAGTGGAGGATTTGGACTTCCAGACTGGAGACTTTACTATCAAGCAGCCATCTTACCATGGATCAAAGAATGGATAATATTGATAAATAAAAGACTTCTCTACCTAGAGGGGCATGACCTACAATTGGGTTGGCATGCCTTTCTGTGGTATGGGAAAAACAAAATACATAGATACTTTCAAAACCATGCTATAAGGAATGTACTCCTTTTAGAATGGGAGAGAATAAAACAAAAAAATTACATTAAAATACCAGAGTGGCTTTCAACAATGGAAGCTTTTGCTTACCCAAATTTAATCAACTATGACAAACTTGTTACTTATAAAGACATTTTGGACAAGAATGGAAAACTTAAAGATAAGCAAGATCTACAACAACAAGATATTGACCTATCATGGTGGCCTTACTTACAAATTCAAACAAGATATGAGAAAAATCTAAAGACATTGGGATTTTATAAAGAACAGATAGATTTTGATCAAATACTCTTGAAAAGAGATGAAAATTTGATTAAGAAACTTTATAGATTTCTGCTAAAATAGAAGATGGAAGAAGAACAAGTAAAAGAGACAATGATAGTTTGGGCAAAAATTTTTGGGTACTCTATAGATTTAGAAGCTTGGCAAAAGCTTTGGGATAGAAATATTAAACTGACTAAAGCAGCCTCATATAAGGAAAACCTGTATAAAATGTTTTATAGATGGCACATGACACCAGTAAGGTTAGCGAACATGTTCAAAAATGTTTCGAATAATTGTTGGAAATGTAAACAAAAGCCAGGTACTTACTAC
>NW_015392933.1:4808-10942 GCF_001527695.2 Protobothrops mucrosquamatus
ACCAGTTCATTTTTATCCATTTTCAGCAAAATGTCCTTAAAAGGTTTCCAATCTTTGATAAAAGGTATTATTTCCTTCCTTAATCAAACAAGTCAACTTGGCCATTTCTGCAATTTCTAAACCCTTCACAGTCCATGGTCTGCATCCCAAACATCTAATATTTTGTCAGAAATTTGGGTATCTCCTTCCTAATCTTTTTTTATAGCTTGCTCTGTGTCAGTGCTTCAGATTGGTGCTTCCTTCTTTATATATATAAAAGGGTCACTGGAGAAATTCTCTGTGATGTTTTGTGATTTCCCAAGGATTTAATGATATGTAGATTTGCTACAACTTCACGGATCATGAAGGACTGTTTCTTAATTGTCCTGGAACTGATTGTTTTTGTCTTCCCATCCATGGATAAAAAAGTCCCACTGCCAGTTTTATAAACATAATCTGTGTTGTTTTAATGTTTTAATATTTTAATTATTATTTTTTACTTATTTTATAACGTGCAAGCCGCCCAGAGTCACATTAATAGGGGAGATGGGCAGCATAAAAATTAATAAAGGAAAATAAACATAACTTCTGTCCAAAACAAGATGTTCTTTCTGTTCACCTGTGCTATTCTCAGGATTGGTATGTGCTTGCTAATACTTTTTCACTCAGCCATCACACTAGTTCTGCCCATTCTTTTCATTGGTGCTTGATCTTTTAAAAAAGGGAGCTCATTGTACAACTAGACCATGACACTTTGTGTTATGTCCTGGACCGGCAGGCGCAGGCTGCAGCGATTGGCCCAGGCAGACCATGTGGATGCCCGGGACAAGAAAAGCTGCTCCCAACCTTGCGCGCATGCACATGGCAGGAAAAGATCCTTTGAAATGATTGGCCAGCAAGGTATTGTGCAGGGGGCTGCACCATTTTAAAACCTGTTCTGTTGGTGTTTGTAATAAAGGAAAATTGTTGGAACTCGTTGCTTCATCTCGATGCCTCTTCTTCTGAAACAGAACATTGGCGACGAAGGTTGTTTGCAAGGCAAACAAAGTAAGAAGTGAAGCTGACTCACCGCGGGGGGGGGGCTTGCAGCTCGGAGAAGTGTGGCGCCTGGAGGTCGCACCTCAGCCTGCCAGTACAGAAATGCTGGAGGTGAGCTCAGCAAAGGGAGCCCCTTCTCAATCCTTGCAGCAGGAGGTGTGGACAAAGTCCTGAGCTGAAATGATGGCAAAGATAGGCTGGCTGTCGGAATTTGACACAGCTCACCCAGAATGCTGGAGCTCATACGTGGCCTGGGTGGAGAACTACCTCCGGGTGAATCAAATTTGCGAAGATGACCTCAAAGCTGCCATGATGCTGTGTGTGTGTGGGCAAGAGACCTTTGAGATTGCGGCGAATCTGGTCACCCCAGCACCACTGGAATCAATCACCTACACAGACTTGAAAAGGATGCTGCGAGAGCATTTCAAACCCAAGCTCTCAGTGATTGCCTGGTGACACACGTTCGACCAGAGGGACCAGAGGCCTGGTGAGTCTGTGGCAGAATTTGTTGCGGCCTTGCAACAAGCAGCTAGGTCCTGCGAATTCAATGACTTGGAGGAGAGACTAAGAGATCAGCTGGTCTGTGGCCTGCGAAGCTGGGAGTTGCAGCAGAAGCTCTTACCGAAGGAAGGCCTCATGTTCCAAGATGCCTTGAGGAAAGTTTCACCTGAAGAGGCAGCAGGCGGAGCTGTGAAGGCCTTGTGGCTCGCCAAGCCCTCTCAAGTTCCAGCCACCGTCAATCAAGAGGTCGCTTAGAAGAATCCGAACTGGATCCAGAATCGGAAGTGGACCGGCTGCATCAGACTCCGGAGAGAAGGCCACATGGAACGAAGGCCCAGCCAGCATCATCCCCTCGGTGCATCAGATGTGGAGGCCGCCATCGCCGCGCAGACTGCCATTTCCGCTCCGCCATCTGCAGGGCCTGTGGGAGGCAAGGCCACATTGCCTCAGTCTGTTTGGGTTGCCAGAAGGAACGTTACCCAGGAGAATTGCCTCAGGGTCCCCAGCCAGAACAGGATGGGCTTCTGTGCATCATGTAGGAGCATTTTTAGAACAGGGGTCCACAGGCCACTTAGGAAGAAGCTTCACATCAATGTGAAGTTGCAAGGGGTTCCCTTATCGATGGAGTTGGACACAGGGTCCGCTCTATCGATCATCTCCCTAGACAACTTTAACAAGGTTTGCAGCAGAAGTGGCCTACGGGTTAAACTCAGGCTGTCAAACCTCATACAGATTTCCAAAATTGCAGTGTCAATGTGAAGGGGGAGGTCATGCTCAAGGTACAGCGTAGGAATTTTGAGGGGCTACTAGATGTAGTTGTGGTTGGGGGAGACCGCACGAATCTCATTGGACTTGACTGGTTTAAGGCCCTGGGGATTCAGGTGACTGGAATAAACAGAGTGCAAACAACAGGCCTGACTGGGGTCTGCAAGGAGTTTGCAGATGTGTTTAGTCTAGAACTTGGCTCCTACAAAGGCCCTCCTATTTCTCTGAGGCTAGACCCAGCCATAGCCCCCATTAGAATCAAACCACGCAGGGTGCCCTTTGCCTTAAAGGGTAAAATAGATGCAGAGCTGATTAAACTGATTCATCAGGGTATCTTAGAGCCTGTGGACAGTAGTCCATGGGAAACCCCCATAGTTACACCACTGAAGGCCAATGGTGAAGTCCGAATCTCTGTGGATTACAAGTGCACGCTTAACAAAGCACTGCAGCAGCATTCGTACCCGGTACCGGTGGTCAGCCACATTCTAGCCTCCCTCAAGGGGGGCCAGATCTTTGCTAAGCTTGACCTGGCTCAGGCCTAGCAACAATTGCCAGTTGATGAGGCAATAGCCGAGGCCCAAACTATAGTGACTCACAGGGGGACATTCAAGGTAAAAAGATTGCAATTTGGAGTAAACGTGGCCCCTGGCATCTTCCAGAATGTAATGGAGCGAATGCTCCAAAATATCCCTGGTGTTTGCCCATACTTTGATCATGTCCTCATCGCTGGGGGCTCAGCTGACAATTTAGCCGAAAGGCTGAGAGCCATTTTGCTACGTTTCCGCCAAGCAGGGTTGAAGCTTAAGCAAGACAAGTGCAAGATCGGGGTTAGCTCCACTGAGTTTCTAGGATTCCGCATTGATGCTCAGGGCATCCACCCTGCTGAATCCAAGCTGCAAGCAATTTTTTTATTTCTTTAACCATATTCAAACAAATGTTTCTTTTTTAAGTATTATTTCTGATAAGTCCCATCATCTATTTTCCTGGTTTTCACCTTAATCTTTTTCCTTTGCCCAGTATCTTCCTTAATCAATCTATTTTGCTGAATCAAAAGATTTTTCCATATGTTCATAAATGTTGCTGTAGATATAAAAAGTAAATCAGTATCTTTGTTAGGGGCATTTGCCCACTCCCTTTTATTGGGAATCTTTTTTCTTCTTTTTCTCTCTGCTTCTCTTGTCACTTTTTGTCTCTCCAGTTTTAGTGTTTTTTCTGATATCTCTGTAGAATGTTTTATCCAGTCTTTTTTCTTGTCCTCAAATTTATTTTGTAGTGTTGAAATATAAGTTGTTTTTTTTCCAAATCTAGTATTTCTTGTAAATTTTTTCCATTTGGATTAGGACATACTCCTTTGTTTTGTAGAATTCTATCTTCAAGTCTCTATCCTCGAATTTATGTTCAGTCATCTGTTTTCTCCATTCCTTCTCTACTGTATTTTCTTGAGGGTTTTTTTTTGGTATAAAACTGAATTGGAGATGAATTGATTTATATTTTCAAAATTATTCTGAATTTCTTTGTGATTTGAGATCATTGTTCTTTGAATTAGTTGCAGCTTAATATATATATCTTCTTGAAAAATATTCATTTTTTCTTGATAAGTATTTCCTATAAATCTCTGATTTTCCATGATGACCAAAAGTCCAGATCCCCCCCCCCCCCCGGAAATAACTTTGGAGTCAGAATTGAATAAATACTTATAGTCCAGAGAATTTAAAAAAAATAGTTCTTTTTTTGTTTTGTTTTTGTTCCCTCAGGTTTGTAAGTCTCACTTTATCTACACAGCTGTTCTTTATTTGTTAAAGCTTTGATGGTCACAGGCAAAGCTTAGTTTTTCCCCCAGATTTTACCATGACTGTCATAATCCTCATCCACCAGTAGGTGTCAGCACTGGTTCAATTTTCAGATTTTATTCCTCCATGAAAGGTTAAATTCGCAGCTTCGGGTAGCAAAAAGGGTGGGGGGAAAAACTCCTTCCTTCACTCTCGGAGGGTTTTTTGTTTTTTTGTTTTTTGCTTCTTGGGAGTTTCTCCCCTTCAGGAAAGTAGGTAGAATAGAGAAAATCAATGTTCTTACCCAGATTCAAGCACACTATTTACGATCAGCTTAAAATAGTGCTTTTGACTTCCGTTGCTTACAGCTTGGGCTAGACTCTAGCTAACCTTTCTCCTGTTGGTTTCTGGAAGGCTTCTCCTGGACTGATCGGGTCGACCGCCATCTCATCTAGGTCCCTGGGACTTCCTTCCTTCATTTCCACCTTTCTGAGGCGGCTTTTGGCCCATTTAGGGTCCCCTAACAGGAAGAATCTCAGCTGGAGGGCTTGGAGTCCCGAATCCCTCAACTGCTTCACTTTGTGCAAGAACTGGAAGTCCCCTCAATGTGACTTCTAGATGATGAGAACTGTAGTTCAATAGCATATCCATTCCTGAATATCATTACACACATACACACACACATACACACACACACATACAAAATGAAATGACAAACACAAATAAACCAAAAAAGGACAAGAGATAAAAATGAACAGGCTCAAATAAACAAAATGAAACAAACACTACCACTATATTAAAATTATTAATAATTACCATGTTACTAATGAATGTCATATAATACTATGATATGAATCTCTTGATTCCATCCTTTTACCACTATCAAAACATCCTTCTGCATTATTGCAATGAATATTAATACATTTTTCAAAACACTGCCAGTTTCCCTTTCAGCCCATCAGATTCATCAGAAAGGAATGGGCTCAGTTTGGGCATCACTTCACCCATCAATATTAGATGCATTTCTGCTCATTCTTTCATCCTGTGTTCTTGGGATGTAGGAAGGGTGTACAGGTGAAATATTGGACTGTTGTTTTTTCAGCCATGATACAGTGAAGAATGACATCCTAAGTTGCATTAACAGATGGATTCAATCAAGATCACGTGAGCTACTAATGCCACTGTATAAAGCTTTAGTAAGACCATACCTAGAGTACTGCAACCAATTTTGGTCTCCACACTATAAAAAAAGATGTTGAGACTCTAGAAAAAGTGCAGAGAAGAGCAATAAAGATGACTAGGGAATAGAGGCTAAAACACATGAAGTACGGTTATAGGAACTGGGCATGGCTAGTCTAGTGAAGAGAAGGACCAGAGGAGACATGATAGCGGTGTTCCAATATTTGAGGGGCTGTCGCAGAGAGGAGGAGGTCAACCTATTTTCCAAAGCATCTGAAGGCCAAGCAAGGAATAACGGATGGAAACTGATCAAGGAGAGATTCAACCTGGAAATAAGGAGAAATTTCTTGACAGTGAGAACAATCAACCAATGGAACAGATTGCCTTCAGATGTTGTTGATGCTTCAGCACTGGAGGCTTTCAAGATACACTGAAGAATGACATCCCTTTTTTCTTCAAAATAATGTTACTGATTCATTGAATATGGTGATAAAGGCTGAAATAGTCCTAGGTAAGGGTGACAAGCACCATCTCATTTTTTCCCCTTTGAACAGGTCTGCTTCAAAAACTCATGGTTATGGGTAAGTACAGTATGTCAGAGTACAATATGTTTATTTACCTGCACAATCTTCTGGGAGGTGAGAGGCAGAGGGTGTGTTTCTAATACTGTTTTAGAGCTTTATCCCTTTTGTGTTTCTCTTTTCTTGCCTGAATTAATCAAAGTGATCCTCTCTAGAGCATTGCCTCTCCTACAGTCACTCCCTCCACAATCAGCTCATACCTTCCTTTCTTTCCTTACATGTTTCATGACTGTAGGTGGGCCCTTTTAAATTCATATAATCCGCAGAGGGGGGCTCTAAACTGAACCTTTAGATTTCGGGTGAATAGTAATATTAATAGTGA
>NW_015392933.1:14412-16311 GCF_001527695.2 Protobothrops mucrosquamatus
AATTTGCCGCTTCCTTCTGTGGGAGGATGAGGCAAAGCTCCCCCTCCTTTTCATTTTTGGAGGCTTTTTTGCTTCTTGGGGTATCTTTTCCAAAAGTTCAGGATATAGAGTAGGAGAGAGAATATCAAATTTCACACTCAGTTTCAGCATGCTGTTCACCGATGTTCTGGTGAGTACTTGTGGACTTCGGCTGCAAGTACCTTGGGTTGGTTACCAAGGTGGGGGCCAGCCTTTCTCCTGTTGGGTTAGAGGGAATTTCCCAAATGGGATGACTGCCATTGTTCCCGAATCGCTGGTGTACCCCTCTTTCTTCGCCGCCTCTTTGGGGCGGCTTAGAACCATTTAGGGTCCCCTGGCAGGGCGAAAAGAGCTGCGGGAAGCAGAGTTTTTGCAATCCCGTGACCATGCACTACCGGGCAAAACCAGAAGTCCCAAGTCTACCTTAAATTCTTACTTATCACCTCCTGGAATAAACACTTGAGTTTCAATACATCTTTAGGTCCCATTGCAGAGAAGAAGTCATAATAGGTGCCTATCTGAATTTTTATTTAATAAATAAAATATGAACACCCTGTGACCTCAGACCACTTTCCTGGAAAAGAATTAGCTTGATTTGGATAAAGCCTTCCTTTCCTTTGGCAGCTTCCCTGAGATATGAGGAAGGAGACAAACCTGAGCATAAGACGACGTATGCGGATCTTTCCCCTGGTGACGCTGATGAGAATCAAGATAATCATAATTCTCATATATGAATAATTTGCCTAACATGAATGATAACTTATTACAGTGGAAGATATAATCAATAAATCTGATAAAAAAGTACCTGCTTACCTTCGACAACTGGGGTGAGGTAAACATTAAGGTGCTGGAACCAACGAAAAAGCTAGGCCTTCCTTTAGAACAGAAACTTTGTATATGATGACTTTGTATCATATCTCAGAAAATATGCTTTTGATGTAAGCATTATGTCTAAAGCAAAGAAGGAATCAGAGGGTGGGGGAGAATTTAAAAATTACAAGAAGGTGGATTCTCTATTTTTACACGATGTATATCCTCTCTGGTATTTTTCAAGACTACATTTGTTTCCTTTCAACATTTGTTTTCTGGTTGGATATAATAAGCCCAGCAGCCAACTGTCACTAACCGGAATGTTTACTCTGTTGCTTGGTAAGTAACCAAACAGAATTTCTCTGCTCTTGTGTCCTTTCTAATGTTCTTGGGGGGGGGGGCTTGGAAGCCTTATGGTATCCTCCTCTGACAGCTTCAGCTGCTCAGGTGGTGTTTCTCATTGATCAGCCTCAGGTGATACCTGGCTTTGTTCTTCGTAAGGCTGATATTCCACAGGCTTAGCAGGAGCTGATTCTTCAGGTTCCAACTCAGATTCTAACCCATAGGCCATGACAAGTCAAAACAGAAATGTGAAAGGAGCCAGAGATGACTAATTCAACCCTGAATTATACCATAGAAGGATAATCCTGATAAAGTCATGTCCTCCAAGTGACAGCATCCAGGTTACCGGTGGAATTTTCTGTGGCTGGAGAAATAAGGAAAAAAGAAAAGCTGCTTATTTGGTTCCTAAAGTCAAACAGAAGTATTTGCTTTCGGGGTTATTCCTATTGCTCCCTCCTGAATAAATATCACTACTCTTCTCATAAATTATAAAAACTTATTAAGCTTTAATTATGAAATGAGGAAGGATCATGTTGTGTTCTTTGTATTCCCCCCCCTTAATCCCCTATGCATATCCTGATCACCCATTAAGGGTGATTGCCTTTCACCATTGATCGCCCATTAAGGGTGATTGCCCTTCACCATTGATCGCCCATTAAGGGTGATTGCCCTTCTCCATCTGCATACAGTTTCATGCCCGTTGCTGGTTGGCTAACTAGCAACAGGGTC
>NW_015392934.1:0-3294 GCF_001527695.2 Protobothrops mucrosquamatus
AGATAAGAGAAAGCACAGCCCAGAGCTGGATAGTGGGTGGGACAAGAGGCTCAGAAGGGACCCTCAGTAGTTTGCTGTAGGTTATAAAGGGGACCATGGGAGATTTGTACTTTCAGACTTGCAAGATTCTTTTAATGTAACCTTAAAATAAAGTAGAATTATCTGTTCATGTTTCCTAACTCATCTACCTGGTAAGGCTGAAACCTTTGGAATAGCTTGCCCGTGAGGCAATAATAGCCCATAGCTTTGTGGGCTTCTGGGGACAGCTGAAAACATGGGTCTTCCAGAAGGGCTCCAGGGATTAATTATACCAGTGGTGCCTCGTTTAATAACCACAATAAATTCAACTTACTACTTTTAACTTTAATTAAATCCAAACTTAATTGGATGACTGATTTAATTAGTATTATATCAAGTGGCATTTTATTTATATGTAAATTCTGGAAGCTGCCTAGGGTCTTTTTGGTTTCAGGTGATACATAAATCTCTTATATAAATAAACAAAATGATGAGTGTGAGTGTACATGCCCAGTCTAGCCCCATGGTGAGATGGGTGGCAAATATATTTAAATAAATAACAAATAAACAAAATATACAAATGATATGTTGAAAAACACTTCTGAGTGACATTGACTTTTTTCATTGTGGTTTTAGTTTTACCTGCTTAGGCTCTTCCTAAGCCTAAGTCATGCTGTACAATGTTGTATGAAGTAGCGTTACAGGTACTGAACCAGGAGCAGAAAAACCTGGCTTTAAATCCACCCTTGCCCATAAAAGGTCACTCTCCCTTATTTATTTTGTTTCTCAATTTGTAAGCCACCACAATTGTCTAAACAACTCTAGGTGATGTAGAAAATATTGAAACAGTAACAAATAGAAAACTGTAATAAATAAACAAAAATAATATATATTAATGTTTGGGGTAAGAAAATCCAAAGAATCAAGGAATAAAAAATACAGTATCAGTTGCAAAGTCACAAATAGCCCTGTTCCAGGGACTGGTGAAAAAGCCATATTTTTAAGGGCTTTCTTAAATGATAAATGATAACAGCACTGAAAGTAATTGAGTGGTACATCTATTATATAGATAAATCAGAGATTTTTAAACTTTCCTCATTCACAATGCCCTTAGCGTTTCAGTAAATTTTTCACAGTACTCCTAGGCCAAAGCGATACTTAACTGCGTACTCAAACTGCGCTGTGGCACCCCAGGCTGTCACAGCAAACTCACAGGGATGCCATGGAATATTTTACTATTTAACAAAATGTTAACATTTTATTAAATAGTAAAATATCCTGCAGCACCTGTTTGAGTTAACTTCATAGTTGTGGGAACTGGGAAGATAAATGTCCATTATATAATGATTCCAACTTATTTACTATGTTTTGGACTCATATCTTTTGTTGTTTTTGTAAAAGCAAAAATTTAACTATGTTCTTGATCATTACTTAAAGTGATTGCCCTAGGAAAGAAAAACCTGCCAACAGATGACCATGAAAGATATTTTTAGTAATCCACAATAATTTTTCTTCTGTCATATCATTTGTGACACATCAATAACTAGTGCAAGTACTTGGGTTGATGGGCTTATTAATGTAGAATAAATTAAGCTCTGCTTCTACAGTTTGCTATTTCTTTCTTTTTTTTTTTTTTTAAACAACTTTTCCCTAAATCATCCAATTGAATTTTTTGGGGATATAGGTAAGAAATAAATATATTTTATCCTTTTCACATTTTTCTTTTTTAGTATTTTTCTATTAAATACCATTCTTTCCTAACTAGCTCAACAGTAGGCAGCATTTTAATTTAATAGACAAGAAACTCTTTAGAATTTAACAAAAAAACCCTACCCTGCATTATAGTGAAAGAAAATAAATGTACATCCCCAACAGAGATTATAGATTACTTCATATTTGACTGTTGTTTCCTGAAGAAAAGGCACAGTAAATAGCTAATCTTTATTGAGGGTAGGCCATCTTTCTCTTCTCAAATCAAATTTGTCTCCATTGTCTCCCTATTCATATCATTGGCAGGTCCATGGCCTTTGTTTTTTATCTCACACCTGAGATGAAATTTTAGTAACAATATTTTCCTCTTTTTAAATTTGTTGTCTCTTCATCAAAGACCAATAGAAAATTTATTCATTTCTGTTCAATTACCAAAACCTGTGGTTGATTTTGGAGAGTTCTGATTTGTTTAAGGGTATCCCAGTATGTGAAATGATTTAAAGTGTGGCCTTTAAATAAGTGAATGATGACCTACAACTACCATAGTACAATGACTTTTGATTTATTAGACTCAGTGCAATGGACTTTGCATGATACAGACCAGTTTTCTATGCTAATTAATGTGATGATAATCACTGTGGAACATTAGTCCATTCATATGAGGTACATAGTCTTGATGTCTAGTAATGTCGACGGGGACTAGGACGGCATCTGGCAAGGGCCAGGGCATCGGTGGCAGGAGGTGGGGCAGCATCGGTGATAGTGGGGTGGCATCAGTGGGAGGTGGGGTGTCAGCATCAGCGGAGGATGGGGTGGCATCAGTGACGGGTGAGCCAATGGCGATGGCCCTCCACAACAGACCCAGTTTGTCATGTGCCTTTTAGGAAATTGAATTGTCCATCCCCGGGGTAGAAGTGAAAAGAATGAAATCCAAAGTATAGAGGTAAAAAAAGTCTTGAAAAATGGAAAATGTGGAACAGCATGCCACAACTATGTTGCTAATTCGAACCTGGCATTTTCTATTGTAACCTGTCATATATGAATGAAAACATTTTCCTTGGAGATCTTAGTGTACTGGCAATTAGATATGGAAAAAAGTACTTCTAATATTCAAGTTTGACAGTTTTAGAATGAAATAATATAAATAAGGCTGGATATAAACTAAGTTCATGATATTTTGAAGAGAATGTGATCGTAATACCCAATTGTATATTTTTTGTTGATCACGATTAATAATTACACAGTATTACATAATAGTTTGTTAACTGTATATATTACACAAGAAATATTTATGACTAGTTTCTGAAACAGCATTAAAAGAGGTATGGCAACTTTTAAAAAAATTGCTTACAACTGATTTGAGGTGGCATGTGCAAGCAAAGCTTTGCTTAATTCCCTATAATTTCCCTCTTGCCAGTAGCTCCATGCACAATGATTCTTGTATCAATTTTCTAAAGAAACTTTTTATTATGTAGAGAAGATATATATCTTTGGAAATATATATTTAGCAATTTTGGATGGGGAAAATTAATTTGGGTTGCAATGCAAGCATATTTGTCACTGAAA
>NW_015392934.1:6666-12110 GCF_001527695.2 Protobothrops mucrosquamatus
CTGCGCCTGCGCTCTTCACACGCCTCCTGCAGGGCATGTTTGGTAAAGTTCCTGCATGCAGGCTGCCGCCAAGCAGAGGGAGTAGCACAGCTAAGGAAAAGGGTAAAAAAAAATGGCGGACGGCATTGTTTGGCGACCCCTGTGAAATGGTCGTGCGACCCCAAATGGGGTCGCGACCCACAGGTTGAGAACCGCTGGTCTAGTGGTTAAGGCTCCAGGCTAAAAAACAAGGAGACTATGAGTTGTACTCCCACTTTAGACATGAAAAGTGGGAGTAGAACTGATAGTCTCCTGGTTGGATAATTTTGGAGCAGTCCCTCTTAGCTCAATCTATCTCCAAGGTTTGTTGTGTGGAAAATAGAAGGAAGACGTATTAGATATGTTCATTGCCTTAAATTATTTATAAAAATAATAAAGACAGGATTTTTTAAAAAAAGAAATAAGCCAAGACTTCCAAGTTTCCTTTAGCGAAAAAGAAAGATGCATTTCTGGTTTGTAAGCTTACCATAGAAGGATCTTCTGGAGTTTAAGTGCCCTTTTTGGGCAGGGAATAAGCAGGGATAATAACAATTTTTTATCAGTATGCTACTTGTTCTAATAAATCAAAACTGTAAAGAAATGTGTAATAAAAACAGAATACAATAATTATAAAAATAAAAGAATACCCAAGAACCAATGGTGGTTTTGGCTAGCTACACAAACACATAATTCAGCAAGTGTCCAAACATCCTAACCCAAAGCCTGGTGGAACAGCTAGTCGTTAAGGTTTTCCAGAATGCCAGGAGGTGGGAGCCACACAGACATCAGGGGAAATCTCATTCCAGATAGTGGGTGCTGCAACAAAGAAACCATGTTTCAGAGGTCCTGATAGATCACAATGCTTTACTGAAGGATCCAGAGCATCCAAACACTTACCGGATTATACCTGTCAGGCTAATCCCACAAAAGGTAGGCAGTCTGTCAAATAACTAGGTTCTATGCCAGGTAGAGATTTATAAATCCTAACCAGCACTTTGGTCCACAACTTGAAACATAGTGGTAACTGCAACACTTTCATAATAAACAAAATAAATAAATTGTGGTAACTGGTACAGCTTGTGGAGCAGAGATAAGATAAGATAAGATAAGATAAGATAACCTTTATTGTCATTTTTATACTGTGGGCACAATGGCACACATCAAAAATGAAATTTAGTTGCCCGCTCTCAAAGTGAAACACATACATGACACACACCTAAACATACTATGAATAACATATGTATAGACTCACATCCCTACATATACGTAGCAAATAAATATTAAATATTGTCCATCTTGAATATATAACGGAAGGAGGAAACTTGAGAGTTCGCAAGGTTAATGCTGCATGGAATGAAACTGGCTGAATCTGGATGTTCTGCTACGGATACCACGAAGCCTCCTCCCAGAAGGTAACAAGGAAAACAGGTCGTGAAGAGGATGTGTAATATCCCAGATAATCTTACGAACACCCTGCTCAAGCAGCGCTTCTGTGCTATGTCCTGGATGGGAGGGAGGGAATTGCCAATGATCTTTTCGACCATTCTCACCACTCTCTGCACCGCCTTCCTGTCTGAAGCAGTGATGCCTCCAAACCAGACTGTGATGCTGTATGACAAGATACTCTTGATTGTCCCCCTGTAGAAAGTGGTCAGGACAGGGGAAGGAAGATGTGCTTTTCTCATGCGGCGCAGAAAATGCAGGTGCTGCTGTGCCCGCTTCACCAGTTTCTCACTGTTGAGCGACCAAGTCAGCCTACTCGTTAGCTGCACACCCAGGAATTTGATGCTGGTAACCATCTCCACAGGTGAATCATTTATGCACAGAGAAGTGTGGCTTTGCCTGCCTTTTCTGAAATCAACAATGATCTCTTTGGTTTTTCCGGTATTTAAAAGTAAGCTGTTTTCCTTACACCAGTTCACCAACCCTTCAACCTCCTTGCGGTAAGCTTCCACCTTGTCATCCTGAATAAGGCCCACTACTGTTGTATCATCTGCAAACTTTACAATATGGTTGGTGGCAAACCTAGCACAACAGTCATGGGTCAACAGGGTGAACAGCAGCGGACTTAAGACACAGCCCTGAGGAGAACCTGTGCTCAAAAAAATGGTATTAGAGGTATTTGTTCCGACTCGCACATATTGGGGCCTGTTGGTAAGAAAATCAAGAATCCAATTGCACAAAGGAGTGTTTAAGCCTAAAAGGCCCAGTTTGTCTACTAGATGCTGGGGAATGATTGTGTTAAACGCCAAACTGAAGTCGACAAACAGCAAATTCACATGAGTATTTCTTTCCTCTAAGTGCTTCAGGCTCAGATAGTGCCACGTGAACATAATATTCATCACTGCTTCCCGTGCTGCTTTTTGAACCAATTAAAACTTCCAAGTGGTCTTCAAGGGCAACACCCAAGAAAATGCATTGTAATATTTGAGTTGTGACACTAGGGCACAAGTAACACTTTGAATAGCCTTATGATCTAGGAAAGGGTACAATAGGCATACTACCATGTTTCCCTGAAAATAAGACCCAACTGGAAAATAAGCCCTAGCGTGATTTTTCAGGACGCTCGTAATATAAATCCCACCCCAAAAATAAGCCCCAGTTAAACTCTTTAGCCAGACAGATGCATTTAGTACCGTATTTCCCCGAACATAAGCTCTAACCAGAAAATAAGACCTGTGGGTCTTTTAGAGCAAAAATTAATATAAGACCCGGTCTTATTTTCGGGGAAACATGGTAGATAAAGTTGTTGAAAGACCTTCCTGGCCACAGCTAACACCTCATTGAATATTTCCAGATTGCACACCACTTTTGAATGAAGAAATGCAACCCATCTAAGATTAAGAATGGAATATCTCCAGATCCAAGTGATTCCAGTAGACATATCCATATGATATAGGACTGAGTTGGAGGTGATTCTTCCCCATCCAAACTCGTACAACTTCCAGGGACTGGGATAGAACCTTGACAGCTTCACCTGTGCTGGGCTAGAGTCAAAAGATATAATTGTCATCACATGCTGATCATACCAAACCCTAAACCAGGATGACCTCACCCAACTGTTTCATGTACATGTTGAATAAAGGGTTTGTGTGTATGAGTCAACTCTTTGTATTCCAAAAGGGGGGGGCTCAGGGAACAATCTCTTCCTCCTCCCCAGACAACATCAACTGAAACTGGCCCTGGAGAAAGGAAGAGAACCACCATATAACAGTGCCTCCTATCTCCAATCCCTGGAACTGACTCAGAAGAATACTGCGGTTGACAGTATCAAAAGCTGTTGAAATATCAAGGAATGCAAGGATAAATGCCCTATCTCCATTCCAGTTCCAAAACGGGACATCAACAAGCACATGATATACACATGATAATATATTAATTCAAGTAATACCATGTTTCCCTGAAAATAAGACCAGGTCTTATATATATTCTTTGCCTCCAAAAGGGGTAACAGGTCTTATTTTGGGGGGATGTCTTACTCACTTACCTTAGGACTGCCGCAGCCAAGCCTCCCACACCCTAACACCTGCCTCACCGGCCCACTTCTTCTGCGGCTGCTCACTGCCGCTCACACGCTTCACCCCCGGCCTCCGTTTCGCTGTCAGAGACCTTCTGGAAAGGCCTCTGCAGCTGACAAATGAGGTCTGGATTGATGCCTCTGATGGCGAAACGGAGGCTGGGGGCGGGGGTGCTGCACGCATCAATCTGGAGCTTGTTTCTCAGCTGCAGAGGCCTTTCCAGAAGGCCTCTGACAGCAAAACAGAGACTGGGGGTGACGTGCGCAAGCAGTGGTGAGTGGCCGCAGAAGAAGTGGGCCAGCGAGGTGAGGCAGATGTTGGGGCGTGGGAGGCCTGGCTACAACTGTCCTAAGGTAAGTGGGTGCAGGGCACATGGGGCAGCTCCAACCCTTCCCCATCCCCACCCTAGTGTGATTTTTACCTGTGCGCCTTGCCCCACCTTGTGCAACCAGGTGCAATGGAGTAGGCAGGGCCTTAAGTAGGGCTTATTTTTGGCGTAGGGCTTATATTGGGCACATGTGTCAAAATCAAGCTAGGGCTTATTTTCAGCATAGAGCTTATTTTCGGGGCAACACAGTATAGGCATCAATGATGTACTGTAAGTTTACAATGAAAGTTGGTATCATAAAATCCAGTCCAGTATAATTTTGAAAGTTATAAAGCTATCATAATAGCTAAGGCATGTAACAAGGATTTATAATATTTAATGACATTTTGATAAAAGTTGATTGACTACTTATATCATCAGTATGAAAATTGCAATTTCTAATCAAACCTGTGAAATGTAATCCAGTCTTAGGCAGTATTTATTAAGCTAGCTACGGGCTTACCTTCTGAAGGTGGTATGGTATGTACAAATGGTTGCTATCTTGACCTGACCTTGATTAAGTAACTATTTGTGATGCTTCCCAGAAAGTTCCAATAATATCTCTAATCTCAACTAACTACTTTCATTCATTACTTTCCTCTTCTACTTTTTTCAATCTTACCAAGCATAATCTACTCTATTATTCACTCATGGTCATAATATGTGAATTTCTCTCTGCTAATTATTGGCTCATGTGAGAAGTCACTGTTTATTTGGTCCAAAAATGAATCTTGTGATCCATGGTATTCTTAATATCTGTCACCAAATCATATAAGCCAACGATATATTCTTTTTCTTGCTTTTTCTTAATGTAAGCAGCTTAATTTACAGCTACTGTATATATTCCCAGAGGAAAAACATTGGTTTAACTGATCCTTAACTTCATTAAAATTCATGAACTTTGTAAATTTTTCATTTCCTTCCTCCCAAGCATTAATTTCTTCTTCTCCAGCATACTGTCCACCTTTACTCTTGAGTTTAGGAAAACATAATTATATGTTGGATTTCCATCTTCACCATCAAAGGTAAGTTTATTAAACATGTAGGCAGACATTATCTTTCTCTTCTTAATATTTACCATTAACACACTTAGTATTTCCAGTGAATTTGTGATTCCAGATTCCTCCATTTCTCTACCAATTAGTGGCTGCAATTGAGACTGGCAACTCGTTTGTTAAGCAGCTGTGCTTATGAATCCTACTTAAGCTTTCCTTTGTTTTATAGATCTGCAAAGATTGAAAATGAGAAGAGTGGTCATGAAGTTTTCATTACCATCATAACTGTAAACAGTTGCTAAATGAGGTAGTTACTAAATGAGGACTACTAGCCCATTAATACAACTACTGTGATGCTTTATTTAGCACCTCTTGACATTTCCAAAAGTCTTCCTCCATGGCATCTATAAATGCTTACTGCAAATATTGATAATTACTGAGTTGTATTAATCAAGATGTATATACTATCTTGTAGCTTTCAGTTTTCATGATGATGATAAAAGACTATTACAACAGAAAGATGCTACACACACATAAGTATACAAG
>NW_015392934.1:12210-17573 GCF_001527695.2 Protobothrops mucrosquamatus
CAGGGTGCCGTCGGCCAGACAGTGCCGGCTGGCGACCCCAAGGGGGAGGGCCTTCTCTGTGGGAGCTCCCACCCTCTGGAATGAACTGCCCCCAGAGATCAGGGTTATCCCTGATCTCCCTTCCTTTCGCCGCGCCCTCAAGACTTGGTTATTCCAGCTCGCAGGACTGGCCTAGGGTAATTTTTAGAGGGGTTTTAATTATATTTTAAATCGGACAATATTTAAATATCTCTTTTAATTAATTTTAAATTTGTATTGTTATTTATGTATTTTAAATTGATTGTCAGCCGCCCTGAGTCCTACGAGGAGAAGGGCGGGATATAAATCCAAATAATAAATAAATAAATAAAATAAATAAAGAGTGTAATAGAGATTAATTTTCAGGAAACAAAACACTAACCTTGTACTCATAGATAGAGCTATTTACACTAGTTATTTTTTATATAATTTATATCCCACATTTTACTTGACCCATGTAAGATTGTAGCTGGCATACTAGCCTAAGCAGATAGAAGGTACAATGAACCACCAAGCCACTCACACTGATGAGTGGGAGATGCAACAAAGAATTAAACTAAACAATGAATTGGCTGGTATCACTGAGGGCTCCATAAGATAAAATGCATTTAGAAATTTAACAAAGTAAAATTTAGGGATCGACATAGAACATAGTAATGTTATAAAATGTAACCAATATCTGTTAATAAATAATGTAAAAAATTGATAGAATGATTTGTAGTAGTCAGCTGTAAAATCTTGGTGATGCAATCCACTTTGATACAAATATCTATTTGCTTTTGAGCGGAAAACCATTAACAGATATTTCCCCTAAGTAAATTCATGGGCATATTTTGGCTCTATTATGTAAATAAGTTTGTGTTTTTCTTTTGCTCTCTGCATTTTTATGTACCCAAAATTTGAGCCTAAGTTGCTCTTGTTGCTATGTGCCCAGGCTCATTTAGTAATTTCAGCATTTCATTAAAACATGATCAGTAGTCTTTTAATTAAGTATAATTGTATCTTATCAATGTATTTTGCAGGTAGGGGCTGCTGTGGGGTTATTGAATGTGTCTGACAGCAATTTCAGCAGGTTTTTAGCTGAAAGCAATTAATGTTCAAGTGAATTGGAAAAACAAGAAACATGCTAAATTAGTATTTTCCTTCACTTATCGGTCCCTTTTACAGCCTCTGAGATTTCAAAGAGCTTCTTGCAGTAAGATCTTTAACCAGTTCCATTAGTATCTCACTTTGGTTGCTTTGGATATATAAAAGTAACTTGGGTAATTATAATTGCTTTTTTATAAAACATCTGCAGAAGTGCCATTTTGCCCATTGAGTCAACTTCCTGATTAGGATAGAAATCCAAATTGTGAGATAAGATCCTTCAACTCAGACATATCAAACTTGTGACATCACATGATGTCGTGCGACTTATTGGAGCTTTTTCCCCATTGCTGGCAATGGGGTGGGTGCGGTTTTGTTGTGACGTGTCCGGCCCATGGGCCGGCAGTTTGACACCCCTGCTTTAATTCATTAATTATATGGCTTTAACTAGTTAGTACTAGGTAAAATGTGTTTGATCTCAATAAAGCTACTTTCTGAAAAAAGATTTTGAATGATGAAAATTCCTCTTCACTATGAAATAAAAGCTACCACTCACATTTTTTTTAAAAAAAAAATACTATGTCTTCTATTTCCTTTTTCTAATCTAGTCTAGGAATATCGAAGATAAGTAATTCCAATATACTAGAATCAAAAAGCAATTTCACAGTTCTCATTACTATAGAAATAACAGTCGTAACAGACATTGATTTTTTTTTCCATTTTCATTTAAATAACTTTGTTTCTGTGTTGGGGATGGAAAACCCTAACTGTGTGCCAGCCCTGTGAGATAGTCCAGAAAAGGAGACCAGAATGATCTTGTCTGACCATTGTCTAGGCTGCAGCTCTTCCTCCTGTCTAGCAAGGTTATTTTCACAGCCTATTACATTGGGCACCTGTGATCACATTTGATCTCTTCTTTCAAAGTATAGTTTAGCTAAGGATAGAGATGAGATGAGGATGTATTTTATTCAGAAATGGCAGAACTCTTTTGCTGACTGTCATTTCACCAGGTAGAGAATTTGCACTGCAATGAAGAGACTCACGACCACCTGAAGCAGTTTTTGCTGATAGCATTTTTGAAAATATAAACGTATTAATGGCTGAATTTTGGAAAGCTTTATTTATCTTGTCTTTAATTCATGCTACTAAATTGACAAAAAGATGGAAGACTTATGATAGAGAAAACTATATGAGATTAGTTATGATGGTTAGCTGAGCTGTTTTATAACTGGAATACTTATAGCATGATTAGAAACTGATGTTGAATAAAATTGTGACAATACTATATTTTTTAAACAATAAATCAGCATTTTGCTGAAATTATATTTATCATGTATTTGATATCATTTTACTATATATAATATGACCACAGATTTTTAAGGCTGTATTTTCATAGAGTATAACTTTTAGCAAAGCTGGATCAATGTGTCTTTTATCATCCATCCATTCAATCATTCAATCAATCGAATTTGGGTTGTATTGTACTCACTCAGGACTCTTGCAATTTCATTTTAATATAATCATTAAGACATCCAGAATCTAATAAAATCCAGCAAGGTAAAACACATAAACCAAAAACAATCTAGTAAAGCTAACTAAAAGATAGTCATAGGACTAAAATTTACTTCTAAAATGAACTCAACTTCTTTTGCTTCTAAAGTCAAGGGCTGGTCTAATTTCCAGGGGTGGCCATTCCAAAAACCTGGCACTGTTATAAAAAGGCAGTTCCTATGTGCTATGGTCCAAGGTATGTCCCCAAAGTGGGGAACCACCATTATTCTTTTATAATAAAATGTTTGCAATAGATTAAGTTTATGCTTCTATTATAAAAGTAAGAAGAAAAAACTGCTATCACAGTTGTGCACCTAGATAAATGATTTGAAATAATTCAGATGTTGACATCTATACCTGCATGGATAGCAGTATAGCTAAATAAGAGGCAGAGACAAAAGAAAAGGGGGAATGAGAAGTAGTGTGTTCTGAAGGATTGTTTACTTAGGCATGAAAAAAAATGCTGATTGTGAGGGGGGCTCATTGTCCATTATCGAGGATTAAAAAATGACTATTTCCTGCCGAAGAAACAAAGACTATAGGAAGAATATAGGGCAACAAGGATTTATCAAGCAGGCTTACTGAAGATGGTCCTCCACTTACAACCATTTGTCTAATGGCTCTCAGTATTACAAAGACATTGAAAAAAGTCATTTATGGCTGGTCCTCAATGCTTATAACCCCGTAGCATCTCCATGGAATCAAAATTTGGATGTGTGACAACTGGCATGTATTTACAATGGTTGCAGCATCCTGGAGTCACATAATCACCATTAATGACCATGTGATTTGCTTAACAACCACAGTTAAAAAGATAAAATTGTGAGTGATTCACTTAACAACCATATTGCTTAGTGAAGAATGTTCTGGTCCCAACTTTGGTTATAAGTCAAAGACTACTTGTAAATGAATTGAGAAAGCAAAGAAGGGTTTATGAGGGAGTTTTCCATTTAAAAGGTTTTTCTGACAATTTTCAGTCTTGCCTCCTATAAAAACATCATTATGTCATTATATCCCAAAGGTGCTTTTTCAAAAGATAACTGGACTTTCTTGTTTTTCTTTGAAGACGTTTAGCTTCTCATCCAAGAAGTGTCTTCAGCTCTAGATGGTGGGGAATGGAAGGATTTATATTCCTTGCAGACAACTGGTCATTTGCATTCTTTTAGAGAGTCGTTGAGGCCACTTGGAGGCTTATCTGTGTCCTCAGGGTCACCTGAGTAGATAAACCTCCAAGTGGCTTCAACAACTCTCTAAAAGAATGCAAATGACCAGCTGTCTGCAAGGAATATAAATCCTTCCATTCCCCACCATCCAGTCAGAACTGAAGAAGCTTCTTGGATGAGATGCTAAACATCTTCAAAGAAAAACAAGAAAGTCCAGTTGCCTTTTGAAAAAGCACCTTTGGAACAATCATGACCTGGATGACTAAGAATCTCCATAGACATTATGTCATCATCTTTCCCTTTTGGTCCTTGAAGATTTAAAAAAGTGTGAAGAAAGTATCTTGCCCCTGAGTTATACTGATCCATCAAAATAATCCTAAATGTAGAAATATTAGCATCTGTATTTCAAAAGGGAGAACAGTGGGTAGTATACTATCCTATGTTAGACTCCAGAGCATTTAAGTAGTATTTTTTCAGTGCTCTGTTTGTCCAATGTGCCTTTGATAGGTAGAAATAATTTGGTTAGTTTTCTTGTATTCTAAGATCTTATCAGCTTTTACTATATCAGGACAATTTTTCTGGATCTTTCTATCAGACTAGCCTTCTCCAGTTCAACCGTGGGTGGTTCATTCTACAAATTAGCAATGTCGTTTTGTATCTTGGTAAGTTGCCAGTATAGCCTGTGGGCTAATTATGCTCCCTTGTTGGTGGAAACTGTTGACCATTTGCAATGCCTGCTGACAATTGCCTGCCTGGTAGACTGAGTTTCGTAACCTTGATTTGGAATGCATGTCTAATGTCTTCCACTCGGACCTTCAGTCTTGTTCATAATGTTACGTTTAATGGACTGTTTCAAAACTTTAATGTACAATTTGGTTGTACAAGTTAATTTACCACCCTGATTATATTGTACTAGTACTATGGAACAACAGACTACAGACTTAAGCTTCCTCCTAACTAGTCTTTTCCTGGTTTGCCCTGAAGCTGAAGTGCAGCCAAACAAGCTTTTGTTTTAGGGAATAACTTTTTACACAATGATATTGGTGTTAATTCTGTAATGATTTTCCTAACTCTGAAACTTTAAATGTATTATGAATTGATAGGGGGAGAAGAAGGTAATCAATCATTGTCATCTAATAGGTAAGGCAACTCAAGTTGCTTGTGATGGTTATACATTGTTTTAGCAATATATAGATGTGCACATTTAATAATAAATTATGTTTTCTTCCCCTTCCTGAAAAGATTCTATGGATTTTAGAGTCTGAAGGATCCATTTACATAATGGTGATTAAAGTTTTTTTTACATTATTTTACTTTAATTGAGTATGATTACTTTATTGTACTATATGTTTATTGCTGCATCTGGTTTTAATGTCTTAATTGCAGGGTTCATCTTTTTCTTCATTACCCAAATTATAAGGATACAAAAATAATATTATTGTAGTTAATTTTTATCTGATGTTTTCAGTAGTTATTAAATTATTGGCGAATCTGTGAATGGCACATTTCTATCTCTTTTAATTTCCTTGTGGTATGATCCTCTTC
>NW_015392935.1:0-4261 GCF_001527695.2 Protobothrops mucrosquamatus
AGCTTGAGACCTTGGAGCATTTATATGTTCTTGTTCAATGCTCTCTATGCTGTCCTTAGCAAAACAGCAATTGCAGAGTTGAAAACATGCTGTTTTTAATACATCCAAAGTTGTTCCTCTTGCGACCTGCTGCTTTAATTACTTTTCACCCCCATGTTCACTCTCCCACAATAAAACCCACACGCCTACTTTTTTTGGGGTGGGTGGGTAAGAAAGCGGATATGTTTCAATCTGAACAAATTATATTATTTATCATGCTTCTTAAAATGTCTCAGAACTTCAGCTTACTTTGTTCATTTCCTGTATCACAGGCAAAAATGTGTGGATGACACAATCTAAAAAGGACTGTCAGGAAAGCTAATTGCTTCATTCTTTGGGAATTATATATCCAACACTTTTTCATTAGCACTTATCTCATCTTTCTGCTTTGCTGTAACAGTATTTTTGTCATTTTCCCCAAATCCACATACCAGCAAAGGGAGGAAAAAAAAGAGTGGGAAAAATGATTCGATCTGTTTGCACAAAAGGAACATTGGAGGCTATTAACAATTTTGGAAACAATGCTCATTATATAATGATGATAGCTTGTAAACTTCAATTTTAAAGTTCTGAATAGTATAATGCATAATTATAATGAATCACAGAAATACGGCTAAAAACTACAATAACCATATAAGGTATGATTTGCTTGCAGCTCTTCTTTAGAAATGCCAAAATTTAAGTGTCAGCCAAAAAAATAAATAAATCCCAAATGAAAAAGGATTGTAAAAGTGGTATATTTAGTTCACACAAAGGCTAGGTAATACGGCAGAGTGCCAAAAAAATGAATCTGCTATAAAAATAAAGCCAGATACAGATTTATTTCTTAAGTTGAAGATAGCTGGAAATCAGAACTGTCAACTAGATAATATTGGTCTCTGGAATTCAAAGAATGGGAACAAGAGACGAAGAGAAAGGGTCAGGAAGAATTTCAAAGATGTTAACAAACATCGATATAAGCTGACTAAAATGCAGAACACTTCAATATGTCTTTCTGCACTATAAAGAGAAGCAAAAATTGTTGCTTCATCACTACAGTATCTTATGACTTGATAAAATTCCTGACAAAGAAAGAAAAGGAAAAGAAAATGAAAAGAAAAGCTAATGAAAGTTAGCATGGGAATGGTCTAGTTCAGGGGTCTTCAAACTTGGCCCTTTTATGACTTGTGGACTTCAACTCCCAGAATTCCTCAGCCAGCATGCCTGGCTGAGGAATTCTGGGAGTTGAAGTCCACAAGTCATAAAAGGGCCAAGTTTGAAGACCCCTGGTCTAGTTCTTCCCACTCATGTACCTTACAAATTTACCTTTAATTACCTTTAAGAGCAATTTCTCCCAATTTCCCTCACTTTGCCTGTTCCATATGTCATACTATTCCCAGCAATCAGTCAGATATATTTTTGTATGCACTGGAGTACAAAGAAAAATGCTCAGAACTGAAACCAACTATAGTCTACAACAGGGCTTTTCAACCAGTGGTACGGGTACCATTTGTGGTACATTGGCACCTGGCAGGTGGTACGCGACCATCCTAGAAAAGTGGTAGCGGGGGAGGGGAATGAGCTGAACCGGTGGCAGCACCGCACAAGCCTGAACGAGAGACGGCTGGAGCTGCAGGGCTGTCAGGGCTCAGTGGAAGCGCCAGGATCAGCGCCAGGCTCCAGCTGGAAATCGGCGCTGATCCTGGCGCTTCTGCTGAGCCCTGAAGAAGCTCCGATCAGCTGGAATGTTGCAGCCTCTCCAGGGTCTTGTGATTTACATTCAGATGCTTGGCAACTGATTCATATTTATGACGGTCACAGTGTCCCAGGGTCATGTGAAGTGAGCAAAACCTGCTGCAACCACCCAGCAGACGAGGGGAATAAAAACCAAACACCCCCCACCCCACCCCCGCTGCCAATCCTCAACAGAAATGCTCATAACAATGGAAACCTTGGACAGGAGGAAGAGCACCGCCGGGCGGGCAGGCAGGTGTCTTGCTTGGCTGTGGCTTGGGGGGCACTTTTTTCAGTGCCATTGTAACTTCGAACAGTCACTAAGCGAACTGTTGTAAGTCAAGGACTACCTGTACTNTAGTTTTCATCCATTGTTTCCTGTCTTGCCTTCTGGTGCTTTGGAAAATAAATTGAGCCCCTCCTCCTTGTGGCAGCTTTTCAAATACTGGAATACTGCTATCATGTCCACCCTCGTCCTTCTTTTCTCTAGACTGGCCATTCCCAAATCCTGCAACTGTTCTTCATATGTTTTAGTCTCCAGGCCTTTAATCATCTTAATTTCGCTTCTTTGCACTTTTTCCAAAGTCTCAACATCTTTTTTGTAGTATAGTGACCAATACTGGATGCAGTATTCCAGGTGTGGTCTTACTAAGGCTTTATAAAGCGGTACTAATACTTCACGTGATTTTGATTCTATCCTTCTATTTATACAACCCAGGATTGTATTAGCTTTTTTGGCTGCTGCTGCACACTGCTGGCTCATGTTTAAGTGATTGACAGTAATACAATCGGATTACACCTACCCTTGCAGTTGAAGCTTCCGAACACTCTTCAAGGGCAGCCCCATGCAGAGCATATTACAGTAATCCAATTGGATTACACCTACCCTTGCAACCCTTATCATTTTTCAATATCCAACATACGGTTTCTATTTCATCATTATTCTTCTTGGACACTTAACATTTACAATATTCATTTCTATTCCACTCTTCTGTTTTTATACACATTTCCCAAACTTTCCTTCCGGCATTCCTTCATTTCAGTTTTATTATTTTTATTTTTAATCCCATACCCTTTGCTAGGGACTCCTTGTTTAGCCCTCTTTACCCACTTTCTGCCTTCAAATAGTTTCCCATATAGGACTTGTACTTTCACTATTTTAATTTTTCTATTTTCATTATAGTTTCGCTTCTTTAGTTTTCTTCCATGTAGCTTTCATTATATTTGATTTTATTATATACAATGTTCAAATAAATGAAGTAATGTTCTCTTTCAAATTTGGTATTATATATTGAACCAAGTGTCTTTTCTCTTTGTTCTGTCCTGTGATTATACCTCAGATTGAGCGCTCATTCACTAAGCAGGATAAGGGCAATTATTCCCTTTAAGCAGAGAGAATCTTAAATCAGAAAGAATAAAGGTGACATAGTTAAAAAAAATGATACCATAACACTTTCAAAAGTATATTCAACGTAAGTTCAGAATGAGTGGTAATCTAATTCATTACTATCCAAACCAGAGCAATTGAACAAATAAATATGTTTCCTTTCATGCAATACAAATTAATTTGGATGGAATAAAGATCTTGAAGCCTGTTCTGAATTTTAGTTATCTAAATTTATTTATTTAGATTTTTACCCTGAATTTATTTTTATTTTTTTAAACAACTCAAGGCAGTGAACATGCACAATATTTTTTTCCTCCTCCCATTTTCCCCCAACAACAATCCTATAAATTCGGTTGGGCTGAAATAGAGTGATTGGCCCAAAGTCACCAGCCAGTTTTCATATCTAACGCAGGAGTAGAACTCACAATCTCCTGATTTCTAGCCTGGTGCCTTAGCTACTAGACCAAACTGTCTCTATGTACATTATATTATGAATAAATATTACCAGCAATGCAGGTAGTCAAGAATACTCAAAGTCTTGCATGATGTTCTCAAACAGCATGATTTTCATGCATCTAGGAATTATTTGGCAAAAAAAGCACTTTAAACTGGCATTGGTGGAACTCTTTAAATAAACTTATATGACTTTCTTAAATGCAGAAATGTTTGCCAACTTTTTTTTTGGACATAAGCGATTTAAAAGTTAATGAATCAAGTCTGGAAAGAATTTTTAATTGATCAGATGAGGAAATGGAATCCAATTCCCAATTCAGAATATGTCATAAAAGATTGTCTTCCAAAAATGTAGGCTCTTTTTGTGGAAATAAACTTAAATGGAAGAAAGTGTTTAATAATAGGGGTCTATGCCCCTAATCAACTTGTAGCTCAAAAACAATTTTATAGACAACTACATCAGAAAATTATGGCGATGGATTATAATTCTTTGATTATGATGGGAGATTGGAATGGTGTTTTGGATACGTCAAAAGACAAGAATACAACTTCCAAGGATGTAACTCTTTCTAGATTACCTAAATCCTTTTTTGCTATGAAGGATGATTTAGAATTGGTGGACGTTTGGAGAGTACAACATATGAATGAACGTGATTTCACTTTTTTTTC
>NW_015392935.1:6902-9579 GCF_001527695.2 Protobothrops mucrosquamatus
TTGGAGATTGAAAGTTTCGCATCTTGCTGAAATGGCAAAGATTTCAGCTTATCTGAAGAACCACTCAAATGAACAATTTTTATCTATATGGAGAAGATGGATTGTTTATATACAAAAGAAGCATAGAATAGTGGAATATAATTTAGGTTTTTAATTAACTGGTTTTTTTTATGTATATATTTCTTTTATTCATGCAGAACTTATATACCTTGTGGAGTTAGAGATATTATTAATTGTTTACTTATATTTGAATATTATCCTGGGATTAGGTTTGGGAAGTCTCGGGGGGGTGGGTGGGTGGGGGACGTGGGTTTCACAAAAATGTAGGCTCTTTATTCTCCTAGATAACAGTTTTCTTATTCAGGGAAACTATTTCTGGCACTTTTCATATTTGTTTCTCATGGCCCCTCATCTGTGTGGCCATTTTACAAAAAGTGGTTCCTGAGAGAGGAATGAAGCAATCTCTTTAATTTTATTTTTTATATAAGTGGACTGGACGCAGGTGTATCCTTTACAATGGCGATGACCTTAGGGAGAAAGAAGGATCAGCCCAATCTTCTCTTCAAAGTGATTATTTTTTTTACAGCTATCAAATTTTACAAATAATATATTATATTAAAAGTAAACAGGGTACTTGATCACTATTCTTTATAATGACAAGATAATGAGTCATCATAATATTATTTAGTTTGTATTATTTATATCTTTATTTATATCTTTATAAAGATTGAAGATAGGAAGCAGATATTAAGCAACATTTACGGTTTTCTGTAATTCACAGTCAAAATATATTGAAGACAATTTGAATTTAGAACTTTTTATTCTCAACCTTTTAATGGTCTTCAATAATATTCAAGAAATTCTATTTTCATTCTCTAAATGGAATTTCATTGGAAAATATATTTCCTCAAACATTAAGGCAAATGTGCATTTCACACAACAGGGCATCATTCAAGCAGAGCTACTATAGATATTACAGCATTGACATAAATAGAAGTTGAATTGTAATTGTGGTTAGGGTATTGCATCTTTATTTGCATATAAATAATTTTGACCTGAACAAGAGGATAAAGCAAATGTTACACAGAATAATTCATCCAGTTTTAATTACAAATTAAAGACTGCTAGATGAAAGATGATATATTCCAATATGCTTCATTGCTTCAGGATGGCTTGATTGACCTACTATTATATACAATTTTGTATAGCTAAGGCAGCCCTTCCCAGTCTGGTGTGCTTCAGATATGCTGAATTACAATTCCCTTAGCCAAAATATTTTGTTACTAGATCGCTGATACATAGATACTGAGAAAAAGTCCCAGTGAAGAACCCAACACCATGACACAATGTACTGCTCCAGTTAGTATCATTCAAATGACATCCATGTTCGTCCCACTGCACCCATTCTCATCCTTCTTGGGAGATCCAGTGCCGCTTAATAGTTGGACGGTGTGGGTGGGGTTCTGTGATGTCAAATCAATATAGAATCTGAGGTTTGCATGACAGCAGCTCAGACATTGGTTGTTATTGCTTAATAATCATCTCAGGGCAATCAGGGCTGAGACTGCAACAAGCAAAGAAAGATTTTAATCCTTAACTGAATGCCACATTTTTGATAAAATTTGCTCTTTGACATAAGATAAAGATACTGGCATTAAATTGGAGCAGTAACATTTTCTGGGGCTGTGATCAAGGAAGGCCCATTCCTTTATTCTACAGTTCCACTCCCAATTGCTTCCCCCATCACAGCAGTTGCTATTAACAACAGATGCATTAAAGGGGATCAAGCATTTCATATCTTGCCTAATTTGATTATGATTATAGAACCTCCATTTATTTTTCATTTAGAACGGGTATTTGCTATGGGAGTTCAACCCCTTTGCAAACTGACATCCAACGGAAAGTAATCTTTTTAATTGAAGATATTAATAGGTTAATAGATATCAATGTGCCTCTGAATAGTGTTTTAAAGTGCTATATATTGTAGACTGAACATTAGGAAAATGTAGTGTTCTTGGAGCAAAAGGGCTACCTGTATCTGCTCATCATTTGGTGTTGTCCCAAAGGTGCTTTTTCAGGAGGCAATTGGACTTTCTTGTTTTTCTTTGAAAACGTTTCAGTTCTCATCCAAGAAGCTTCTTCAGATCTGACTGGATGGTGAGAAATGGAAGAATGTATATGCCTTCCATGCAAATGGCCAGCTGTCTGCAAGGTATATAAATCCTTCCATTCCCCACCATCCAGTCAGACCTGAAGAAGCTTCTTGGATGAGAAGCAAAATGTCTTCAAAGAAAAACAAGAAAGCCCAGTTGCCTCCTGAAAAAGCACCTTTGAGACAACCATGATTGAGAATCTCCATGTTAATAAATAATGATTTATTTTCTGGTAAAAGATCAATTGGATCAGCCCACTGAAAATATCTTTCTAAGGTCATTACGAAATTTGAGATCTTATACATCACTCAGATCAACAGTCACACAACTACACAATGAGCCATGTCTATTTTTATCCAGCCATAAATTATATCTTATTGTACTCAGATCTTAATTTCATTCTGATTTCAGCAACATCAAACTATGCTGGGGAGGTTACATAATTTCAGAAACTATACTGCAGATTTTAAGGTTTTATTTCTCATCTTCCATTCAATTAAAAAGTAATGCTAAACAAATATGGG